>NW_027182937.1:200000-202500 GCF_041146395.1 Eulemur rufifrons
GTGTTAAGGGGAGAAATAGGAACAGGGTTGGGTGTTATGTTCAGGGTTAGGGTTATCAGTTAAAGGTATTGTTTATGCTTAGCGCACGGGCCCTGTCTGCATTGGGCAGGCGGGGGGAGTTTAGGGGCCTGGGATTGTACCCGGGAACCCACTCTATCATACTCTGGGTATGGGCCCGTGGGTTTCATGCAGGAAACAGTGGTAGAGCCTCCTTTCACGCATGGCATGGGAGGATTGCAGGCTTTCTAAACTCTAAGAAAGCAAGAAGTCTGAGAATTAGATTTAGGGTTAGGATTATGGTTAGGGTTAAGGATGAAGTTTAGTGTTAGGGTGAGGGCTTAGGGTTAGGGATTAGGGTTAGGGTTAAAGGTTACTCTTAGGTTTAACGGTTCCACTGTGGTTTAGGGTTAAGGTTTACGGTTAGGGTTAAGATGAGGGGTTAGGGTTTGGTACAGCGTTAGCTTTAAGTATTAGCTTTAGTGTTGAAGATAGGATTAGGGTTAGGATTAAAGGTTAGCGTGAGAGTTAACGCTTAGGGTTAAGGTTAAGAGTTAGGGTTTAGGGTTAGAGTTCGGGTTAGGTTTAGTTTTAGGGTTAGAGTTATGTGCTATGGTTTGTGTTAGAGGTTAAGGTTAGGTTTACTGGTCACGGTTAGGGTACGTTTAGGGGTTTGCGTTAGGGTTAGGGTTAAGGGATAGGATTAGGGTTAAGTGTTGGGCTTAGGGTTACGGTTTAGTGTTAGTGTTATCATTAAGGATTAGGGGTAGGGTCAGGGTTAAATGCTTGGGTGCGGGTAATTGTTAGGGTCAGGGTTAAGGTTCACGGATAGGGTTAGTGTTAAGGGTTACGGGTAGGTTTAGGGTTCAGGGTTAGAGTTAGCATTAGGGCTTAAGGTTAGGATTAGGCGGTAGGTTCGATTTAGGGTGAGATCTAGGCGTTAGGGTAAGGGCTAGCGTTAGGGTTCAGAGATAGGGTTAGGTTTAATGCTTAGGATTAGGGTTAGGGTTTGGGGTTAAAGTAAGTGTTAGGGGTTAGGTTTGAGGATCCAAGGTTACGGTTATTTTTAACTGTAGTGTTAGGGTTAGGGATAAGGGATCCTATTAGCATTAAGGGTCTTCCTTACTGTAGGCTTAAGGGTTAGGCTTAGAGTTAAAGGTTAAGGTTAGGGTCAGTGTTAAGATTTAGGGTGAGGGTTAACGGTTAGGGTAAAGGTTAAGTGTTAGGGTTAGGGATTAGTGATTAGGGTTTTTGTTTAGTGTTAGGTTAGCGGTTAGTGTTTTATGAAGGGGTATGGTTAGAATTAGGATTGGGGTTAGAGTTAGGGTGAGGTATAGGGGTTAGGTTTAGGTGTTCGTTTTGGGGTAAAAGGATAGGATTAGGGTTACGGGTTGGGCTTAGGTTTAGTGGTTAGTTTTGGGGTAAAAGGATAGGATTAGGGTTACGGGTTGGGCTTAGGTTTAGGGTTAAAGTTTACTGCTAGGGTTAGGGATAGGGTTCAGGGTTAGCTTTAGGGGTTCTGGTTAGGGTTAGGTGTTAGGTTAGTGTCAGGGTTAGGTCTAGTCGTGAGGGTAAGGTTTAGGGTTAGCTTTAAGAGCTAGGGTTAGGTTTAATGGTTAGGATTAGGATTAGGGTTAAGGGTTAGGGTAAGGCTTAGGGGTTAGGGTGAAGGGTTAGGGTCAAGGGTTAGGGTTTTTGTTAGGCATAGCGTTGGGGTTAGAAGTAAGGGTTACTGTCAGTGTTAGGGTTGTAGGTAGGGTTACGGTTAGGGTTAGCGGTTTAGAATTAGGGTTAGGGATTAGGTGTCACAGTGATGACTAGGAGATAGGGTTATTTTTATGGGATAGGGGTTGTTCTCAGGAAATGGGTTATGCATTAACGTTAGGATAAGAGGTTAAAGTTAGGCGCACGGTGAGGTTTACGTGTTAAGGGGAGAAAGAGGAACAGGGTTGGGTGTTATGTTCAGGGTTAGGGTTATCTGTTAAAGGTATTGTTTATGCTTAGCGCACGGGCCCTGTCTGCATTAGGCGGGCGGGGGGAGTTTAGGGTGCTGGGATTGTACACGGGAACCCACTCTATCATACTCTGGGTATGGGCCCGTGGGTTTCATGCAGGACACAGTGGTAGAGCCTCCTTTCACGCATGGCATGGGAGGATGGCAGGCTTTCTAAACTCTAAGAAAGCAAGAAGTCTGAGAATAAGATTTAGGGGTAGGATTCTGGTTAGGGTTAAGGATGAAGTTTAGTGTTAGGGTGAGGGCTTAGGGTTAGGGATTAGGGTTAGGGTTAAAGGCTACTCTTAGGTTTAACGGCTACACTTTGGTTTAGGGTTGAGGTTTACGGTTAGGGTTAAGATGAGGAGTTAGGGTTTGGTACACGGTTAGGGTTAAGTGTTAGGTTTAGGGTTGAAGATTAGGATTAGGTTTAGGATTAAAGGTTAGCGTGAGAGTTAACGCTTAGGGTTAAGGTTAAGAGTTAGGGTTTAGGGTTAGGGTTAGGGATAG
>NW_027182937.1:215000-217500 GCF_041146395.1 Eulemur rufifrons
GGGTTATCTGTTAAAGGTATTGTTTATGCTTAGCGCACGGGCCCTGTCTGCATTAGGCGGGCGGGGGGAGTTTAGGGGGCTGGGATTGCACCCGGGAACCCACTCTATCATACTCTGGGTATGAGCCCGTGGGTTTCATGCAGGACACAGTGGTAGAGCCTCCTTTCACGCATGGCATGGGAGGATTGCAGGCTTTCTAAACTCTAAGAAAGGAAGAAGTCTGAGAATTAGATTTACGGTTAGGATTCTGATTAGGGTTAAGGATGAAGTTTAGTGTTAGGGTGAGGGCTTAGGGTTAGGGATTAGGGTTAGGGTTAAAGGTTACTCTTAGGTTTAACGGTTCCACTGTGTTTTAGGGTTGAGGTTTACGGTTAGGGTTAAGATTAGAGGGTTAGGGTTTGGTACAGGGTTAGAGTTAAGTATTAGGTTTAGTGTTGAAGATTAGGATTAGGGTTAGGATTAAAGGTTAGCGTGAGAGTTAACGCTTAGGGTTAAGGTTAAGAGTTAGGGTTTAGGGTTAGGGTTAGGGTTAGGGTTACTTTTAGGGTTAGAGTTTTGTGCTATGGTTTGTGTTAGCGGTTAGGGTTAGGTTTACTGGTGACGGTTAGGGTTACGTTTAGGGGTTAGCATTAGGGTTAGGGTTAGGGTTAAGGGATAGGATTAGGGTTAAGTGTTGGGCTTAGGGTTAGGGTTTAGTGTTAGGTTTAGCATTAAGGATTAGGGTTAGGGTCAGGGTTAAATGCTTGGGTGCGGGTAATGGTTAGGGTCAGGGTTAAGGTTCACGGATAGGGTTAGTGTTAAGGTTTACGGGTAGGTTTAGGGTTCAGGGTTAGAGTTAGCATTAGGGCTTAAGGTTAGGATTAGGTGGTAGGTTAGATTTAGGGTTAGATCTAGGCGTTAGGGTAAGGGCTAGCGTTAGGGTTAAGACATAGGGTTAGGTTTAATGCTTAGGATTAGGGTTAGGGTTTGGGGTTAAAGTAAGTGTTAGGGGTTAGGTTTCAGGATCAAAAGTTAGGGTTATTTTTAGCTGTAGTGTTAGGGTTAGGGATAAGGGATCCCATTAGCATTAAGGGTCTTCCTTACTGTAGGATTAAGGGTTAGGCTTAGAGTTAAAGGTTAAGGTTAGGGTCAGTTTTGAGATTTAGAGTGAGGGTTAACAGTTAGGGTAAAGGTTAAGCGTTAGGGTTAGGGATTAGTGATTAGGCTTTTTGGTTAGTGTTAGGGTTAGCGGTTAGGAGTTAGTGTTTTATGAAGGGGTATGGTTAGAATTAGGATTGGGGTTAGATTTAGGGTGAGGTTTAGGTGTTAGGTTTAGGGGTTAGTTTTAGGGTAAAAGGATAGGATTAGGGTTACGGGTTGGGCTTAGGTTTAGGGTTAAAGTTTACTGCTAGGGTTAGGGATAGGGTTCAGGCTTAGCTTTAGGGGTTCTGGTTAGGGTTAGGTGTTAGGTTAGTGTCAGGGTTAGGTCTAGTCGTGAGGGTAAGGTTTAGGGTCAGCTTTAAGAGCTAGGATTAGGCTTAATGGTTAGGATTAGGATTAGGGTTAAGGGTTAGGGTAATGCTTAGGGGTTAGGGTGAAGGGTTAGGGTCAAGGGTTAGGGTTTTTGTTAGGCATAGCGTTGGGGTTAGAAGTAAGGGTTACTGTCAGTGTTAGGGTTGTAGATAGGGTTACGGTTAGGGTTAGCGCTTTAGAATTAGGGTTAGGGATTAGGTGTCACAGTGATGACTAGGAGATAGGGTTAGAATTATGGGATAGGGGTTGTTCTCAGGAAATGGGTTATGCATTAACGTTAGGATAAGTGGTTAAAGTTAGGCGCACGGTGAGGTTTACGTGTTAAGGGGAGAAATAGGAACAGGGGTGGGTGTTATGTTCAGGGTTAGGGTTATCTGTTAAAGGTATTGTTTATGCTTAGCGCACGGGCCCTGTCTGCATTAGGCGGGCGGGGGGAGTTTTGGGAGCTGGGATTGTACCAGGGAACCCACTCTGTCATACTCTGGGTATGGGCCCGTGGGTTTCATGCAGGACACAGTGGTAGAGCCTCCTTTCACGCATGGCATGGGAGGATTGCAGGCTTTCTAAACTCTAAGAAAGCAAGAAGTCTGAGAATGAGATTTAGGGTTGGATTATGGTTAGGGTTAAGGATGAAGTTTAGTGTTAGGGTGAGGGCTTAGTGTTAGGGATTAGGGTTAGCGTTAAAGATTACTCTTAGGTTTAACGGTTACACTTTGGTTTAGGGTTGAGGTTTACGGTTAGGGTTAAGATGAGCAGTTAGGGTTTGGTACAGGGTTAGGGTTAAGTGTTAGGTTTAGGGTTGAAGATTAGGATTAGGGTTAGGATTAAAGGTTAGCGTGAGAGTTAACGCTTAGGGTTAAGGTTAAGTGTTAGGGTTTAGGGATAGGGTTAGGGTTAGGGTTAGTTTTAGGGTTAGAGTTATGTGCTATGATTTGTGTTAGAGGTTAGGGTTAGGTTTACTGGTCACGGTGAGGGTTACAATTAGGGG
>NW_027182937.1:225000-230000 GCF_041146395.1 Eulemur rufifrons
CTGCATTAGGCGGGCGGGGGGAGTTTAGGGGCTTGGGATTGTACCCGGGAACCCACTCTATCATACTCTGGGTATGGGCCCGTGGGTTTCATGCAGGACACAGTGGTAGAGCCTCCTTTCACGCATGGCATGGGAGGATTGCAGGCTTTCTAAACTCTAAGAAAGCAAGAAGTCTGAGAATGAGATTTAGGGTTGGATTATGGTTAGGGTTAAGGATGAAGTTTAGTGTTAGGGTGAGGGCTCAGGGTTAGGGATTAGGGTTAGGGTTAAAGGTTACTCTTAGTTTTAATGGTTATACTTTGGTTTAGGGTTGAGGTTTACGGTTAGGGTTAAGATGAGGGGTTAGGGTTTGGTACAGGGTTAGGGTTAAGTGTTAGGTTTAGGGTTGAAGATTAGGATTAGGGTTAGGATTAAAGGTTAGCGTGAGAGTTAACGCTTAGGGTTAAGGTTAAGAGTTAGGGTTTATGGTTAGGGTTAGGGTTAGTGTTAGTTTTAGGGTTAGAGTTATGTGCTATGATTTGTGTTAGAGGTTAGGGTTAGGTTTACTGCGCACGGATAGGGTTACGTTTAGGGGTTAGCATTAGGGTTAGGGTTAGGGTTAAGGGATAGGATTAGGGTTAAGTTTTGGGCTTAGGGTTAGGGTTTAGTCTTAGGGTTAGCATTAAGGATTAGGGTTAGGGTCAGGGTTAAATGCTTGGGTGCGGGTAATGGTTAGGGTCAGGGTTAAGGTTCACGGATAGGGTTAGTGTTAAGGGTTATGGGTAGGTTTAGGGTTCAGGGTTAGAGTTAGCATTAGGGCTTAAGGTTAGGATTAGGCGGTAGGTTAGATTTAGGGTTAGATCTAGGCGTTAGGGTAAGGGCTAGCGTTATGGTTAAGAGAAAGGGTTAGGTTTAATGCTTATTATTAGGGTTAGGGTTTGGGGTTAAAGTAAGTGTTAGGGGTTAGGTTTCAGGATCAAAGGTTAGGGTTATTTTTAGCTGTAGTGTTAGGGTTAGGGATAAGGGATCCCATTAGCATTAAGGGTCTTCCTTACTGTAGGATTAAGGGATAGGCTTAGAGTTAAAGGTTAAGGTTAGGGTCAGTGTGAAGATTTAGGGTGAGGGTTAACAGTTAGGGTAAAGGTTAAGCGTTAGGGTTAGGGATTAGTGATTAGGGTTTTTGGTTAGTGTTAGGGTTAGCGGTTAGGAGTTAGTGTTTTATGAAGGGGTATGGTTAGAATTAGGATTGGGGTTAGATTTAGGGTGAGGTATAGGGGTTAGGTTTAGGGGTTAGTTTTAGGGTAAAAGGATAGGATTAGGGTTACGGGTTGGGCTTAGGTTTAGGGTTAAAGTTTACTGCTAGGGTTAGGGATAGGGTTCAGGGTTAGCTTTAGGGGTTCTGGTTAGGGTTAGGTGTTAGGTTAGTGTCAGGGTTAGGTCTAGTCGTGAGGGTAAGGTTTAGGGTCAGCTTTAAGAGCTAGGGTTAGGTTTAATGGTTAGGATTATGATTAGGGTTAAGGGTTAGGGTAAGGCTTAGGGGTTAGGGTGAAGGGTTAGGGTCAAGGGTTAGGGTTTTTGTTAGGCATAGCGTTGGGGTTAGAAGTAAGGGTTACTGTCAGTGTTAGGGTTGTAGATAGGGTTACGGTTAGGGTTAGCAGTTTAGAATTAGGGTTAGGGATTAGGTGTCACAGTGATGACTAGGAGATAGGGTTAGAATTAGGGGATAGGGGTTGTTCTCAGGAAATGGTTTATGCATTAACGTTAGGATAAGAGGTTAAAGTTAGGCGCACGGTGAGGTTTACGTGTTAAGGGGAGAAATAGGAACAGGGTTGGGTGTTATGTTCAGGGTTAGGATTATCTGTTAAAGGTATTGTTAACGCTTAGCGCACGGGCCCTGTCTGCATTAGGCGGGCGGGGGGAGTTTAGGGGGCTGGGATTGTACCAGGGAACCCACTCTGTCATACTCTGGGTATGGGCCCGTGGGTTTCATGCAGGACACAGTGGTAGAGCCTCCTTTCACGCATGGCATGGGAGGATTGCAGGCTTTCTAAACTCTAAGAAAGCAAGAAGTCTGAGAATGAGATTTAGGGTTGGATTATGGTTAGGGTTAAGGATGAAGTTTAGTGTTAGGGTGAGGGCTTAGGGTTACGGATTAGGGTTAGGGTTAAAGATTACTCTTAGGTTTAACGGTTACACTTTGGTTTAGGGTTGAGGTTTACGGTTAGGGTTAAGATGAGGGGTTAGGGTTTGGTACAGGGTTAGGGTTAAGTGTTAGGTTTAGGGTTGAAGATTTGGATTAGGGTTAGGATTAAAGGTTAGCGTGAGAGTTAACGCTTAGGGATAAGGTTAAGTGTTAAGGTTTAGGGTTAGGGTTAGGGTTAGGGTTCGTTTTAGGGTTAGAGTTATGTGCTATGGTTTGTGTTAGAGGTTAGGGTTCGGTTTACTGGTCACGTTGAGTGTTACGTTTAGGGGTTAGCATTAGGTTTAGGTTTAAGGGATAGGATTAGGGTTAAGTGTTGGGCTTAGGGTTAGGGTTTAGTGTTAGGGTTAGCATTAAGAATTAGTGGTATGGTCAGGGTTAAATACTTGGGTGCGGGTAATGGTTAGGGTCAGGGTTAAGGTTGACGGATAGGGTTAGTGTTAAGGGTTACGGGTAGGTTTAGGGTTCAGGGTTAGAGTTAGCATTAGGGCTTAAGGTTAGGATTAGGCGGTAGGTTAGATTTAGGGTTAGATCTAGGCGTTAGGGTAAGGGATAGCGTTAGGGTTAAGAGATAGGGTTAGGTTTAATGCTTAGGATTAGGGTTAGGGTTTGGGGTTAAAGTAAGTGTTAGGGGTTAGGTTTAAGGATCAAAGGTTAGGGTTATTTTTAGCGGTAGTGTTAGGGTTAGGGATAAGGGATCCCATTAGCATTAAGGGTCTTCCTTACTGTAGGGTTAAGGGTTAGGCTTAGAGTTAAAGGTTAAGGTTAGGGTCAGTGTTAAGATTTACGGTGAGGGTTAACGGTTAGGGTAAAGGTTAAGCGTTAGGGTTAGGGATTAGTGATTAGGGTTTTTGGTTATTGTTAGGGTTAGTGTTTAGGAGTCAGTGTTTTATGACGGGGTATGGTTAGAATTAGGATTGGGGTTAGAGTTAGGGTGAGGTATAGGGGTTAGGTTTAGGGGTTACTTTTAGGGTAAAAGGATAGGATTAGGGTTACGGGTTGGGCTTAGGTTTAGGGTTAAGGTTTACTGCTAGGGTTAGGGATAGGGTTCAGGGTTAGCTTTAGGGGTTCTGGTTAGTGTTAGGTGTTAGGTTAGTGTCAGCGTTAGGTCTAGTCGTGAGGGTAAGGTTTAGGGTTAGCTTTAAGAGCTAGGGTTAGGTTTAATGGTTAGGATTAGTATTAGGGTTAAGGCTTATGGTAAGGCTTAGGGGTTAGGGTGAAGGGTTAGGGTCAAGGGTTAGGGTTTTTGTTAGGCATAGCGTTGGGGTTACAAGTAAGGCTTACTGTCAGTGTTAGGGTTGTAGGTAGGGTTATGGTTAGGGTTAACGGTTTAGAATTAGGGTTAGGGATTAGGTGTCACAGTGATGACTAGGAGATAGGGTTAGAATTATGGGATAGGGGTTGTTCTCAGGAAATGGGTTATGCATTAACGTTAGGATAAGAGGTTAAAGTTAGGCGCACGGTGAGGTTTACGTGTTAAGGGGAGAAATAGGAACAGGGTTGGGTGTTATGTTCAGGGTTAGGGTTATCTGTTAAAGGTATTGTTTATGCTTAGCGCACGGGCCCTGTCCGCATTAGGCGGGCGGGGAGAGTTTAGGGGGCTGGGATTGTACCCGGGAACCCACTCTATCATACTCTGGGTATGGGCCCTTGGGTTTCATGCAGGACACAGTGGTAGAGCCTCCTTTCACGCATGGCATGGGAGGATTGCAGGCTTTCTAAACTCTAAGAAAGCAAGAAGTCTGAGAATTAGATTTAGGGTTAAGATTATGGTTAGGGTTAATGATGAAGTTTAGTGTTAGGGTGAGGGCTTAGGGTTAGGGATTAGGGTTAGGGTTAAAGGTTACTCTTAGGTTTAACGGTTACACTTTGGTTTAGGGTTCAGGTTTACGGTTAAGCTTAAGATGAGGAGTTAGGGTTTGGTACAGGGTAAGGGTTAAGTGTTAGGTTTAGGGTTGAACATTAGGATTAGGGTTAGGATTAAAGGTTAGCGTGAGAGTTAACGCTTAGGTTTAAGGTTAAGAGTTAGGGTTTAGGGTTAGGGTTAGGGTTAGTTTTAGGGTTAGAGTTATGTGCTATGGTTTGTGTTAGAGGTTAGGGTTAGGTTTACTGTTCACGATTAGGGTTACGTTTAGGGGTTAGCATTAGGGTTAGGGTTAGGGTTAAGGGATAGGTTTAGGGTTAAGTGTTGGGCTTAGGGTGAGGGTTTAGTGTTAGGCTTAGCATTAAGGATTAGGGTTAGGGTCAGGGTTAAATGCTTGGGTGCGGGTAATGGTTACGGTCAAGGTTAAGGTTCACGGATAGGGTTAGTGTTAAGGGTTACGGGTAGGTTTAGGTTCAGGGTTAGAGTTAGCATTAGGGCTTAAGGTTAGGATTAGGCGGTAGGTTCGATTTAGGGTTAGATCTAGGCGTTAGGGTAAGGGCTAGTGTTAGGGTTAAGAGATAGGGTTCGGTTTAATGCTTAGGATTAGGGTTAGGGTTTGGGGTTAAAGTAAGTGTTAGGGGTTAGGTTTAAGGATCAAGGTTAGGGTTATTTTTAGCTGTAGTGTTAGGGTTAGGGATAAGGGATCCCATTAGCATTAAGGGTCTTCCTTACTGTAGGGTTAAGGGTTAGGCTTAGAGTTAAAGGTTAAGGTTAGGGTCAGTGTTAAGATTTAGGGTGAGGGTGAACGGTTAGGGTAAATGTTAAGCGTTAGGGTTAGGGATTAGTGATTAGGGTTTTTGGTTAGTGTTAGTGTTAGCGGTTAGGAGTTAGTGTTTTATGAAGGGGTATGGTTAGAATTCGGATTGGGGTTAGAGTTAGGGTGAGGTATAGGGGTTA
>NW_027182937.1:235000-270000 GCF_041146395.1 Eulemur rufifrons
ACAGTTCGTTTTGGGGTTGAGGTTTGCGGATAGGGTTAAGATGAGGGGTCAGGGTTTGGTACAGGGTTAGGGTTGTGTTAGGTTTAGGGTTGAAGATTAGGATTAGGGTTAGGATTAAAGGTTAGCATGAGAGTTAACGGTTAAGATTAAGGTTAAGGGTTAGGGTTAGGGTTTAGGTTTAGGGTTAAGGGTTAGGGTTAGTTTTAGGGTTAGAGTTATGTGTTAGGGTTTGTGTTAGAGGTTAGGGTTAGGTTTACTGTTCACGGTTAGGGTTACGTTTAGGGGTTAGCATTAGGGTTAGGGATTAGGTTTAGGGTAAGGGTTTAGAGTTAGTGTTGGGCTTTAGGCTCGGGGCTTAGGTTCAGGGTCAGGGGTTAGGGTTGGTGGTAGGGCTTAGATTTAGCGGTCAGTTTAAGGGCACAGGACCTGGTTAATCTACGGTGAGAGGGGTGTGGTCGGAGTCACCACAAAAGCACAACATCATTCCCTGGGCCTTGGGACAAAACCTACATGCAGGACTCAGGCAGAGCCTCTTCTCACTCGTGGCATGGCTCTATTGTAGGCTTGGTCAACTCTGAGAACGAAGGAAGTGTGAGAATTAGGGTTATGGTTAGGGTTATGTGTTTGGGGTTAGAGGTTTGGGTTTGAGTGAAGTTTAGTGGTTAGGAATTAGAAGTTAGGATTAGTGTGTCAGGGGTTAGGTGTTAGGTTTTTGTAAGGGGCTAGCGTTAGATTTAGGTTTAGGGTTAATGTTCAGGTGGGTTAGGGGTCAGCGTTAGGGTTAGGCTTACAAGATAGGATTAAGGTAAAGGGTGAAGGCTTAAGATTAGCAGTAAGGGTTAAGGTTAGGGTTAAGGGTTAGGGTTTCGGTCCAAGTTAAGGGTGAGAGTGAGGGTTAACAGTTGCGATTAGGGTAATGGTTTAGGGATAGTAATAGGTTTAAGGGATAGGGTTAGGGTTAGGTTTAGGGTTCGGGGTTAGGGTTAGCATTAGCGGTTAGGGTTAGGGTTAGGGGTTAGGGTTACAGTTAGGGTTAGGTCTAGGCATTATGGTAATGGTTCGTGTTAGGGTTAAGAATTAGGGTTAGGTTTAATTGTTAGGATTATGATCAGGGTAATGGTTAGGGTTAGGGTTAGCGGTTAGAGTTAGGGTTAGTGTTAGGGTTGTTTGTAGGGTGAAGGTAATGTTTAGCAGTTTAGAATTAAGGTTAGGGATTAAGTGTTACGGTTATGCTAGGAGTTAGGCTTAGAATTAAGGGATAGGGTTTGTTCTTAGGGTAAGTGTTATGCAATAACATTAGGATAGGGGTTAAAGTTAGGGTTACAGTGAGGTTTACGTGTTAAGGTGAACAATAACATCAGGGTTAGGTGTTATGTTCAGGGTTAGGGTTATGGGTGAGGTGCAGGGTTTTTGCTTAGGGCATGGGCCCTGTCAGCACTAGCAGGGGGAGTTAGGGGGCTGTGATTGTCCCCGGGAACCCACTCTATTGTGCACAGAGTATGGGCTCCTGGGTTTCATGCAGGACACTGTGGCAGAGCCAGCTTTCACGCATGGCTTTGGAGAATTGTAGGCTTTTAAAACTCTGAGATAGCAAGAAGTCTGAGAATTAGATTTAGGGTTAGGATTATGGTTAGGGTTAGGGATGAAGATTAGTCAGGGAGAGGGCTTAGGGTTAGGGCTTAAGCTTCGAGTGAGGATTAGGGGTTAGGGAGTAGGTGTTGGGTTTAGTGATAGGGTTAGGGCTTAGGGGTTAGGGTTGGGTTAGGGGCTAGGGTTAGATTTAGAGTGGGGTTAGGGTTAGCGTTATGGGTTAGAGTTAGGGTTAAGGGATAGGATAAGGGTTAAGCGTTAAGGCTTAGGGTTAGCGTTAAGTGTTAGGTTTAGTTTTAAGGGTTAGGGTTACAGTTCGAGTTAAGGGTTAGTGTGGGGTTAACGGTTAGGGCTAGGGTTATGGGTTAAGGATAGAGTTAGGTTTAAGGCTTAGGATTAGGGTTCAGTGTTAGGGTTAGCATTAGGGATTAGGGTTAGGGTTAGGGGTTACGTTTACTCTTAGGGTTAGGTCTAGGCATTAGGGTACGTGTTAGTGTTAGGCTTAAGAGTTAGGGTTAGGTTTAATTGTTAGGATTAGGATCAGGGTTAAGGGTTAGGGTTAAGTGTCAAGTGTTACGGTTATTTTTAGGTGTACGGTTAGGGTTAGCGGTTAGGGTTAGGGTTAGTTTGTAGGGATAAGGTAATGTTTAGCAGTTTTGAATTAGCCTTAGGGATTAGGTGTTACAATTGTGGCTAGGAGTTAGGGTTAGAATTAAGGGATAGGGGTTGTTCTTAGGGTAAGTCTTATGCATTAACGTTAGGATAACAGGTTCAAGTTAGAGTTATGGTGAGGTTGATGTGTTAAGGTGAGCAATAGTATCAGGGTGAGCTGTGATGTTCAGGGTTAGGGTTATGGGTGAGGGGTAGTGTTTATGCTTATATCACGAGCCCTCTCTGCTCTAGGAGGGGGCTTAGAGGGCTGGGATAGATGCCGGAAGCCACTCTATCATACACTGGGTATGGGCCCCTTGGTTTCATGCCAGACACAGTGGCCAAGCCTCCTTCTACACATGGCATGGGAGGATTGTAGGCTTTGTAAACTCTGAGAAAGCAAGAAGTCTGAGAATTAAATTTAGGGCTAGGATTAGGGTTAGGGTTAGCAATATAGGTTACTGTTATGGTGAGGGCTTAGGGTTAGGGGTTTCAGTTAGGGTCAGGGTTAAAGGTTAGTGTTAGGTTTAACAGTTACAGTTAGGTTTAGGGTTAAGCTTTAAGGTTTAAGCTTAGGGTTAAGATTAGGGGTTAGGTTTTGGTACAGGGTAAGGGTTAAGTGCTAGGTTTAGGCTCAAAGATTAGGATTAGGGTTAGGGTTAAGGTTTAGTGTGAGGGTTAACGGTTAGGGTTAAGGTTAAGTGTTAGGTTTATGGGTTAGGGTTAGGGTTAAGTGTTCATGTTAGGTTTAGGGTTAGAGTTAAGTGTTATGGTTAGGGTTAGGGGTTTGGGTTAGGTTTAGGGTTCATGGTTAAGGTTACATTTAGGGGTTAGGTTTAGGGTAAGCGTTTAGTGTTAGTGTTGGGCATTAGGGTCAGGGCTTAGGTAGGGTTAGGGGTTAGGGTCAGTGTTTGGGCTTTGATTTGGCGGTTAGTTTAAGGGTACAGGACCTGTGTAATCTATGGTGAGAAGGGTGCAGAATGTTTCCATGCGACACTACAAAATCGGATCCTGGGCCTTTGGCCCAGACCTACTTGCAGGACTCATGCGGAAACTCTACTCACGCATTGCATGGTTGTATTTTAGGCTTGGTTAACTCTGAGAATGGAAGTAGTGTGAGAAATAGGGTTATGGTTAGGGTTAAGGGTTTGGTGTTAGGGGTTAGGGTTCAAGTGAGGTTTAGTGGTTAGGGACTAGGATTTAGGGTTAGTGTTAGGGTTAGGGGTTAGTTTTGCGTTAGGGGCTAGGGTTAGATTTATGGTTGGGGTTAGTGTTAGGGTTAGGATTAGGCATCAGGGTTAGTGTTAGGGTTAAAGGATAGGATTGGCGTTAAGTGTTTAGGCTTAGGGTTTGTGTTAAGTGTTAGGGTTGGGGTTTAGGCTTAGGGTTACGGTTTGAGTTAAGCTCTAGGGTGAGGGTTAAAGATTAGGCTTAGGATTATTGGTTAGGGATAGAGTTATGTTTAAGGGTTAGGGATAGGGTTAGGTTTAGGGTTCAGTGTTAGGGTTAGCATTAGGGGTTAGGGTTAGGGTTAGGGGTTAGGCGTAGTGATGTATTAAGGGCTATGGTTAGAATTAGGATTGGGGTTAGTGTTAGGTTTAGGGTTAGGGGTTAGGTTTAGGGTTAAGGGATAGGATTATGGTTAAGGGTTGGGCGTAGCTTTAGGGTTAAGATTTAGTGTTAGGGTCCGGTTTAAGGGTTAGGGTGAGGGTTAACGGTTAGGGTTAGGGTTGGGGTTAGGGGTTAGGGATATAGTTAGTATTAAGTGTTAGAGTTAGGTTTAGGGTTCAGGGTTAGGGTTAGCTTTAGGGGTTATGATTAGGGTTAGGTGTTAGTTTAGTGTTAGTGTTAGGTCTAGGCGTCAGGGTAAGGTTTAGGGTTAGGGTTAAGAGCTAAGGTTGGGTTTAGTGGTTAGGATTAGGGTTAGGGTTAGGAGTTAGGGTAAAGGGTCAAGGGTTAGCATTATTTTTAGCCATAGCTTTGGCGTTAGGAGTAAGGGTTAGGTTCAGTGTTAGGGTAACAGTAGGTTACCGTAACAGTAACTACGTAGGGTAACAGTTAGTGTTAGTGGTTTAGAATTAGGGTTAGGGATTAGTTGTCACAGTTATGACTAGGAGATAGGGTTAGAATTATGGGATAGGGGTTAATCTCAGGGTAAGTGTTATGCATTAACGTTAGGATAAGAGGTTAAAGTTCAGGTTACGGTGAGGTTTACATTCTAAGGTGAGCAATAGAATCAGGGTTAAATGTTATTTTCAGGGTTAGAGTTTTGGGTGAGGTGTAGAGTTTATGCTTAGGGCACGGGCCTTGTCTGCATTAGGCGGGGGGGGGGGGGGTTAGGGGGCTGGGATTGTCACCAGGAACCCACTCTATCGTACTCTGGTTATGGGCCCCAGCGGTTCATTCAGGACACAGTGGAAGAGCCTCCTTTCACGCATGGCATGGGAGGATTGTAGGCTTTCTAAACTCTAAGAAAGCAAGAAGACTGAGAATTAGATTTAGGGTTAGGGTTAGGGTTCGGGTTAAGGATCAAGGTTAGTATTAGGGTGAAGGCTTAGAGTTAGGGGTTACGGGTAGCGTTACAGGTTACTCTTAGTTTTAACCGTTACAGTTAGGTTCAGGGTTAAGGTTTATGGTTAGGTTTAAGGTTAGGGTTTAGGCTTTGGTACAGGATTAGGGTTAAATATTAGGTTTAGGGTTAAAGATTACGATTAAGGTTAGGTTTAAAGGTTAGTGTGAGGGTTAACAGTCAAGGTTAAAGTTAAGAGTTAGGATTAGGGTTAGTGTTAGGATTAAGGGTTCATGTTAGGTTTAGGGTTAGAGTTAAGTGCTATGGTTAGCGCTCGAGGTTAGGGTTAGGTTTAGGGTTCACAGTTAGGGTTACGTTTAGAGGTTAGCATTAGGGTTAGGGATTAGCTTTAGGGTAAGAGTTTAGAGTTAGTGTTGGGCTTTAGGCTCAGGGCTTAGGTTTAGGGTCAGAGGTTAGGGTTGATGTTAGGGCTTAGATTTAGTGGTTAGTTTAAGGGCACAGGACCTGTTTATTCTACAGTGAGAGGGGTTAGGGTTAGGGTTAGGGTTGTCGTAGGGGTTAAGGTTAGATTTAACCTTGGGGTTAGTGTTAGGGTTAGGATTAGGGGGTTAGTGTTAGGGTTAGGGGTTAAAAACACCTACAGCCAGCCCTAACCCGATTTCTGACACTTCTTCCATTCTCAGAGTTAACCAAGCCTACAATACAGCCATGTCATGCGTGAGAAGAGGCTCCACCTGAGTCCTGTATGTAGGTCTTGGCCCAAGGCCCAGCGTACGGTGGTGTTGTGTCGCAGCGACCCTGTGCACCACTCTCACCATAGATTAAACAGGTCCTGTGCCCTTAAACTAACCGCTAAATCTCAGCCCTAACACTAATCCTAACCCCTAACCCTAAAAGTTATCCTTAACCCTACTGTTAACACTCAAACTAACCCTTAACTCTAACCCTTGTCATGATCTTTAACCCTAACCCTAACACTTAACCCTAACCCTGTACCAAACCATAACCCCTAAGCTTAACCCTAACCCTAAACCTAAACCCTAAGTCTAACTGTAACTGTTAAACCTAACAGTAACTTTTAACCCTAAAACTAACCGTATCCCCTTACCCGAAGCCCTCACCCTAAGATTAAACTTCATCCCTAACCATAACGATAATCCTAACCTTAAATCTAATTCTCAGACTTCTTACTTTCTTAGAGATTTGAAAGCTTACAAACCTCCTTTACCATGCGTGAAATCAGGCTCTGCCAGAGTGTCCTACAAGAAACCCATGGGCCCATACCCTGCATACGATAGAGTGGGTTTCTGGTGACAATCGCATCCCCCTCAATCCCACTCCTAGGGCAGACAGGGCCCATACCCTAAGCAAAACCCTACCCCTCACTCATAATTCTAACCCTGATCCTATTGCTCACCTTAACACATAAACCTCACCGTAAACCTAACTTTAACCACTTATCCTAACATTAATGCATAACACTTATGCTAAGAACAACCCCTATCACTTAATTCTAACCCTAACTCCTAGCCATAACAGTAACCCCTAATCCCTAACCCTAATTCTAACCACTAAACATTACCTTAACCCTACAAACAACCCTAATACTAACCCTAACCTTAAACGCTAACCCTAACCTTATCCCTAAACATAACCTTAAAAGTTTACCCTAAACCCTAACCCTATCCCCTAACCCTAAGCCTAACCCTTAATTCTGATCCTAATCCTAACAATTAAACCTAACCCTAACCCTTAACCCTAACACCAACCCTTACCTTAATGCCGAGACCTAATCTTAGCAGTAAAGCTACCTCTAACCCTAACCCTAGACCTTAAACCTAACACTATCCCTAACTTATAACCCTAACCCTAACTGTTAACCCTCACCCTAACCCTTAACTCGGACCATAACCCTAACCCTTAACCCTAACCCTATCCCTTAATGCTAACCCTAAGCCTTAACCCTTAACCCTAATCCTATCCCTTAACCCTAACCCTAACCCCTAACCCTAACCCTAACCCTAACCCCAACCCTAAATCTATCTCTAGTCCCTAACCCAACCCTAACCGTTAACCCCTAATGCTAACATTAACCCTAACCCCTAATCCCTAACACCTAACCCTCACGCGAACACTAACCCCTAACCCCAAACACCTAACCCTAATCATAACCATAATTCTCACACTTCCTCCATTCTCAGAGTTAGCCAAGCCTACAATAAAACCATGCCATGCGTGAGAAGAGGCTCTGCCTGAGACCTGCATGTAGGTCTGGGCCCAAGGCCTAGGGTACGATCGTGTGGTGTGGCGATGACCCATTCTGCACACTTCTCACCATAGATTACACAGGTCCTGTGCCCTTAAAATAACCTCTAAATCTAAGCCCTAACGCTAACTCTAACACTAACCCTTAACCCTAAACTTAAGCCCTGACCCTAACGCCCAACACTAACATTAAACCCTTACCCTAATCCTTACCCATAACCCTAATGCCTAAACGTAACCCTAACGATGAACCCTAAACCTAACCCTAACCCCAAACCCTAACCATAACACTTAACTCTAACCCTAAACCTAACATGAACACTTAAACCTAAACTTAACCACTAACCCTAACACTTAACCTTAACCCTAACCGTTAACTCTCACACTAACCCTTAAACCTAACCCTAATCGTAATCTTTAACCCTAAACCTAACAGTTAACCCTTACCCTGTACCAAAACCTAACCCCTAACCTTAACCTTAACCCTAACACTTGACCCTAAAGCTAACTGTAACCATTAAACCTAACACTAACCTTTAACCCTGACCGTAACTCTAACCCCTAACCCTAAGCCCTCACCCTAATGCTAAACTTTATCCTTAACACTAACCATAATCCTATCCCTAAATCTAATTCTCAGACTTCTTGCTTTCTCAGAGTTTAGAAAGCCTACAATCCTCCCATGCCATGCGTGAAAAGAGGCTCTGCCACTGTGTCCTGCATGAAACCCAGGGACCCATACCCAGTGTACGATAGAGAAAGTTCTCGGCCACAATCCTAGACCCCTAATCCTCCCGCCTAGTGCAGACAGGGCCCGTGCCCTAAGCATAAAAAGTACGCCTAACATATAACCCTAACCTTGAACGTAACACCTAACCCTGATCCTACTGCTCACCTTATCATGTAGACCACACTGTAACCCTAACTTTAACCGCATCTCCTAAAGTTAATGCATAACACTTACACTGAGAACAACGCCTATCCCATAATTCTAACCCTAAATCTTAGCCATAACCATAAAACCTAATCCCTAACCCTAATTCTAAACTGCTAACCCTAACCTTAACACTACCAACAACCCTAACACTAACCCTAACCCTAACCCTCACCCCTAATCCTACCCTATGCCTAAAAGTAACCCTAACTCCTAACCCTTATCCCTAACCAAAAGCCCTGTCCCTAACCATAAGACTTAAGTCTCACCCTTATACCCTAACCCTAATACGAATCCTTAAGCCTAACCCCCAATCCTAACAATTAACCTTAACCCTAACTGTTAACGCTCACCCTAACCCTTAAATCAGACCAAAACCCTAACATTTAAACCTAACCCTAATCCCTAATGCTAACCCTAAGCCTTAACCCTTTACCCTAATCCTATCCCTTAAGCCTAACCCTAACCCTAATTCCTAACCCTAACCATAATCCCTAACCCTAACCCTAACACTAACCCTAACTCTGAATCTAACCCTAGCCCCTAAACCAACACTAACCCCTAACCCCTAACCCTAACACTAACACTAACTCCTAATTTCTAACCCCTGAACCACACTCGAACCCTAACCCCTAACCCCAAACAATTAACCATAACCATAACCCTAATTCTCACACTTCCTCCATTTTCAGAGTTCACCAAGCCTACAATAGAGCCATGCCATGAGTGAGAAGAGGCTCCGCCTGAGTCCTGCATGTAGGTCTGGGCCCAAGGCCCAGGTACGATGGTGTGGTGTCAAGGGGACCAATTCTGCACCCTTCTCACCATAGATTAAACAGGTCCTGTGCCCTTAAACTAACCGCTAAATCTAAGCCCCAACACTAAACCTAAACGCTAACCCTAAACCTAAGCCCTTATCCTAATGCCCAACACTAACACCAAACACTCACCCTAAACCTAACCCGTAACCCTAACCCCTAAACGTAACCCTAACCATGCACCCTATATCTAACCCTAACCCCTAACCCTAACCATAACACTTAACTCTAACCCTAAACTAACATAAACCCTTAACACTAAACCTAATCCCTAACCCTCATGCTTAACCCTAACCGTTAATCCTCACACTTACCTTTAAACCTAACCCTAATTGTAATCTTTAACTCTAAACTTAACACTTAAACCTTAACCTGTACCAAAACCTATCCCCTAAACTGAACCCTAACACTAAACCTTAACGCTAAACCTAACTGTAACTGTTAAACCTAACACTGACCTTTAACTCTGACCCTAAACCTAACCCCTAACCCTAAGGCATCACCTTAACACTAAACTTCATCCCTAATTCTAACCATAATCCTAACCCTAAATCTAATTCTCAGACTTTTTCTTTCTCAGAGTTTAGAAAGCCTATAATCCTCCCATGCCATGTGTGAAAGGAGGCCCTGCCACTGTGTCCAGGGGCCAATACCCAGCATACGATAGAGTGATTTCCCGGCGAATATGCTAGCCCCCTAACCTCTCCGCCTAGTGCAGACAAGGCACGTGCCCTAAGCATAAACACAACCCCTAACCAATAACCCTAACCATAACTGTTAACTCTCACCCTAACATTTAACCCTGACACTAACCCTAACCCGTAAACCTATCCCTAAACCTTTACCCAAAGCCTAAGCCTTAACTCTAACACTATCATTTAACCCTAGCCCTAACCCCTAAATGTTACACTAACCATGAACCCTAAGCCTAACCGTAACCCCTAACACTAACCATAACACTTAACTGTAACCCTAAACCTAACAAGACCCCTTAACCCTAACACTAACCCCTAACCCTAGCCCTTAAACTTAACCCTAAACTTTTACCCTCACACTAACCTTTAACACTAACCATAATGCTAATCTTTAACCCTAAACCTAACACTTAACTCTTACCCTGTACGAAACCCTAACCCCTGACCTTAACCCTGACAATAAACCTTAACCCTAAACCTAACTTTAACCGTTAAAACTAACACTAACCTTAACCCTAACTCTATCCCTAACCCTTAACCCTAAGCCCTCACCCTAACACTAATCGTCATCCCTAATCCTAACCATAATCCTATCCCTAAATCTTAATCTCAGACGTCTTCCTCTCTCAGAGTTTAAAAAGCCCTCACCCTAAAATTTAACCCTAAACCTAACTGTAACTGTTTAAACTAACACTAATCTTTAACCATAACCCTAACCCTTAACCTGAACCCTAAGCCAAAC
Organism: Eulemur rufifrons; assembly: GCF_041146395.1. Taxonomy (NCBI): domain Eukaryota; kingdom Metazoa; phylum Chordata; class Mammalia; order Primates; family Lemuridae; genus Eulemur; species Eulemur rufifrons. The sequence goes on from NW_027182937.1 coordinate 245,226, forward strand.
TCTTAACCCTAATCCTATCCCTTAACCCTAACTCTAATCCCTAACTCGAACGCTAACACTAACCCCAACCCTAAACCTAACCCTAGCCCCTAACCCAACCCTCACCCCAACCCCTAACCCTAACACTAACCCTAACCCCTAATGCCTAACCCCTAACCCTCATTTGAACACTCTCTCCTAAACCCAAATCCCTAACCCTAACCATAACCCTAATTCTCACACTTCTTCCATTCTAAGAGTTAACCAAGCCTACAATACAACCATGCCATGCATGAGAACAGGCTCCCCCTGATTCCTGCATGTAGGTCTGAGCCCAAGGCCCAGGGTACAATGCTGTGGTGTCTCAGCGACCGATTCCACACCCTTCTCACCATAGATTAAACAGGTCCTCTGACCTTAAACTAATCGCTAAATCTAAGTCCTAACACTAACCCCTACCCTAAACAGAAACCCTGACCCAAACTCCCTTCACTAACACTATACCCTTACACCAAACCTAACCCCTAAACCTAACCCCTAAACATAACCTTAACCATGAACCCTAAACCTGAACCTAAACCCTAACACTTAAGTGTAACCCTAAACCTAACACGAACCCCTAATCCTAACCCTAAACCCTAACCCTAACCCTTCACCTTAACCCTAACCGTTAACCCTCAGCTAACCCTTAAACCTAACACTAATCCTAATCTTTACCCCTAAGCCGAACACTTAACCCTAACCCTGTACCAAACCCTAATCCCTAACACTAAGCCCTCTCCCTAACACTAAACTTCATCCCTAACCCTAACCGTAATCCTAACCCTAAATCTAATTCTGAGACTTCTTGCTTTCTCAGAGTTTAGAAAGCCTACAATCCTCCCATGCCATGCATGAAAGGAGGCTCTGCCACTGTGCCCTGCATGAAACCCAGAGGCCCATACCCAGCATACGATAGAGTGGGTTCCTGGTGACAATCCCAGCCTCCGAGCCCCCCCACCTCGTGAAGACAGGGCCTGTGCCCTAAGCATAAACACTGCCCCTAACCCATAACCATAACCCTGATCATAACATCTGACCCTGATCCTATTGCTCACCTTAACATGTAAAACTCACCATAACCCTAACCCTAACCCCTTATCCTAACGTTAATGAATAATACTTACCCTGAGGACAACACCTATCCCATAATTCTAACCCTAACTCTTATTCATAACTGTAAAACCTAATACCTAATTGTAAGCTGCTAACCCTAAATTTAACCCTACCAACAGCCCTAACACTAACCCTAACCCTAACCCTTGATCCTTAAGCCTAAACCCTAACCCTAACCCTAACCCTAAGTATAAACTCTACCCCTCACCCATAACCCTAACCCTGAACATAAAACCTAACCCTGATCCTATTGCTCACCTTAACACGTAAAGCTCACCGTAACACTAACTTTAACCGCTTACCCTAACTTTAAGCATAAAACTGACCCTGAGACCAACCCCTATGCCATAATTCTAACCCTAACTCCTTACCATAACCATAACACCTAATCCCTAACCCTAATTCTAAACTGCTAAACCTAACCTTAAGCCTACAAAAAACCTTAACGGTAACACTAACCCTAACACCTAATCCTAACCCTGTGCCTGAAAATAAACCTAACCCTTAACCTTTAACCCTAATGCTAACCCATAACCCTAACCATAACACTTTACTCTAACCCTAAATCTAACACGAACGCTTAACACTAGCCCTAAACCCTAACCCTAACCCTTAAACACAAACCTAACCGTTAACACTCACACTAACCGTCAACCCTAATCCGAATTCTAATCTTTAACCCTAAACCTAACACTTAACCCTAACCCTGTACCAAACCCTAACCCCTAACCATAACCCTCACCCTAAAACGTAACCCTAAACCTAACTGTAACCGTTAAACCTAACTCTAACATTTAACCTTTAATCTACCCATAATCCCTAGCCCTAATCCCTCACCCTAGCACTAACCTCATTCCTAACCCTAACTATAATCCTAACCCTAAATCTAATTATCAGACTTCTTGCTTTCTCAGCGTTAGAAAGCCTACAATCCTCCCATGCCATGAATAAAAGGAGGCTCTACCACTGTGTCCTGCCGGAAACCCCAGTGCCCATACTCAGCATACACTAGAGTGGGTTCCCGACGACAATCGCAACCCCAAACCCCTCCCCCCCTGCCTAGTGCAGACAGGGCCCGAGTCGTAAGCATAAACCCTACCCCTCACCCCTAACCATAACCCTGAACATAACACCTGACCCTGATCCCATTGCTCACCTTAAAATGTAAATCTCACCATAACCCTAAATTTAACCCCTTATCATAACGTTAATGCATAACACTTACCCTGAGAACAACTCCTATCTCTGAATTCTAACCCTAACTCCAAGCCATAACCATAACACCTAATCCCTAATGCGAATTCTAAACTGCTAACCCTAACCTTAAACCTACCATCAAACCAAACATTACCCTAGCCCCTAACTTTAAAACTATGCCTAAAAATAACCCTAACACTTCACCCTTAATCCTAACCCCTAACTCTAACCCTAACCCTACCCCTAAGACCCTAACCATAACCCTAACTGTTAACCCTCACCCTAACACGTAACCCTGAACTTAACCCTAAACCTTAACACTAACCCTTAACCCTAACCCCAAGCCAAACCCTTAACCATAATCCTATCCTTTAACCCTAAACGCTAACCCTAATATTAACCCCAACCCTAAACCTAACCCTAGCACCCTAACCCAAACCCAACAACTAACCCCTATCCCTAACACTAACCCTAACTCCTAATCCCTAGGACCTAACCCTGACTCGAACCATAATCCCAAACTCCAAACCCCTAACCCAAACCCTAACCCTGATTCTCAGACTACTTCCATTCTCAGAGTGAAGCAAGCCTACAATACAGCTATACTATGCGTGAGATGAGGCTCCACCTGAGTCCTGCATGTAGGTCCTTTCCCAAGGATCAGGGAACGATTTTGTGCTTTCGTGGAGACTCCGACAGCACCCTTCTCACCGTAAATAAAACAGGTCCTGTGCCCTTAAACTAAAAGCTAAATCTCAGCCCTAACACTAACACTAACCCCTAACCGTAAACATAAGCTCCGACCGTAACGCTGAACATGAACTCTAAAACCTTACCCTAAACCTAATCCCTAACCCTAACACTAACCCCTAAACATAACACTAACCATGAACCCTAAACCTAACCCTAACCATAACACTTAACGCTAACCCTAAAGCCTACACGAAGACTTATTCCTAACACTAACAAAAACCCTAGCCCTTAGTCTTGATCCTTATCATTAACCCTCACACTAGCCCTTAACCCTAACCCTAATCCTAATCTTTAACCCTAAAGCTAAAACTTAAGCCTAACACTGTACCAAACGCTAAACCTTAACCTTAACCCTAACCCTAAAACATAACCATAAACCTGACTGTAACGGTTAAACCTAACACTAACCTTTAACCCTAACCACTGACCTTAAGAACGCACCCTAACACTAACCTTCATCCCTAAACATTACCATAAACCTACCCCTAAATCTAATTCTCAGACTTCTTGCTTTCTCAGAGTTTAGAAAGCCTACAATTCTCCCATGTCATGAGTAAAAGGAGGCTCTGCCACTGTGTCCTGCAAGAAACCCGGGGGCCCATAACTAGTGCATGATAGAGCGGGTTCCCAGTGGCAATCCTAGTCCCTAACCCCCCCCCTCCTGGTGAAGACAGGGCCCGTGCGCTAAGCAAAAACACTATCCCTAACAGATAACCCTAACTCCAAACATAAAACCTAACCCTGATCCTGTTGCTCACCTTAAAACATAAACCTAACCATAACACTAATTTATCCCCTTATGTTAACGTTAATGCATAGCACCCAAAGAAGAAGCCCTATCCCATAATTCTAAACCTAACCCCTAGCCATAACCATAACACCTCATCCATATTCTAAAGTGCCAACCCTAAACTTCAACCTACCATCAACCCTAACCCTAACCCTAACCCCTAACCCTAAGCCCTCACCCTAACACTAATCTTCATCCCTAAACCGTGCCGTAATCCTAACCCGAAATCTAATTCTCAGACTTCTTGCTTTCTCAGAGTTTTGAAAGCCTACAATCCTACTAAGCCATGCATGAAAGCCCGCTCTGCGACAGTGTCCTGCAGGAAACCAGAGGCCCATACACTGCATACGATAGAGTAGGTTACCAGCGACCATCACAGACCCCTATCTTTGCCTCCTAGTGCATACAGGGCCCGTGCCCAGAGCATAAACCCTACCCCTCACCCATAAGACTAACCCAGAACATAACACCTAACCCTGATCATACTGCTCACCTTAAGAGGTAAAGCTCACCATAACCCTAACTTTAACACCTTATCTTAACGTTAATGCATGACACCCTGAGAAAAAGCACTATACTGTAATTCTAATGCTAAATCCTAGCCATAACCATAACACCTGATCCCGAATTCTGAAACGCCAACCCTAACCTTAACCCTACCAACAACACTAACACTAACCCTAACACCTTACCCTAACCCTACGCATAAAAATAACCCTAACCGTTGATCCTTAGTCATAACCCCTAACCTTAACCCTAACACTTAACCCTAATCCAAAGCCTAACCATTAAACATAACCCTAACACTTAACCTTAAACCTAACCTTTACCTTAATGCCTAGAGATCTAACCCTAACACTGACTTACAGTTAACACTAACCCTAACCCCCTAATGTTAACCTTAAACCTGAACCATAAACCTAACCCTTAACCCTAATCCTATCCCTAACCGCCTAACCCTATCCCTAACTGTTAACCCTCACCCTAACCCTTAACCGTGACCCTAACCCTAAACCTGAACCCTTACCCTAAGCCTAACCCTTAACCCTAACCCTATCCCTTAACCCTAACGCCTAACCCTAACGCTAACTCCAAACCTAAACCTTACCCTGGCCCCCTAAACCAGAGTTAACACCTAACCCGTAACACTAACTCTAACCCTAACCACTAATCCCTAGCACCTAACCCTGACTCCAAGCCTAACCCCTAACTCGAAACCCCTAACCCCAACCCTAACCCTAATTCTCACACTACTTCCATTCCCGAGTGAAGCAAGCCTACAATACAGCCATGCCATGTGTGAGATGAGGCTCCGCCTGAGTCCTGCATGTAGATCTTGTCCCAGGGCCCAGGGAATGATGTTGTGCTTTCGTGATGACTCCGACCGCACCCCTCTCACCGTAGATTAACCAGGTCCTGTGCCCTTAAACTGACCGATAAATCTAAGCCCTACCACCAACCCTAACCCCTGACCCTGAACCTAAGCCCCGAGCCTAAAGCCCAACACTAACTCTAAACCCTTACCCTAAACCTAATCCTTAACCCTAATGCTAACCCCTAAACGTAATCCTAACCGTGGACAGTAAACCTAACCCTAACCTCTAACACAAACCCTAACACATAACTCGAACCCTAAAGCTAACCCTAACCCTTAACCCTAAACCTAAACCCTAACCCTAACTCTTAACCTTAACCCTAACCGTTAACTCTCACGCTAACCTTTAATCCTAACCCTAATCCTAATCTTCAACCGTAAACCTAACACTTAACCCTAACCCTGTACCTAACCCTAACCCTATACCAAACCCTAACCCCTCATCTTAACCCTAACCGTAAACCTCAACCCTAAACCGAACTGTAACCGTTAAACCTAAGAGTAACCTTTAACCCTAACCCTAATCCCTAACCCTAAGCCCTCACCCTAACACTAAACTTCATCCTTAACCCTAACCAGAATCCTAACCCTAAATCTAATTCTCAGACTTCTTGCTTTCTTAGAGTTTAGAAAGCCTGCAATCCTCCCATGCCATGCGTGAAAGGAGGCTCTACCACTGTGTCCTGCATGAAACCCACGGGCCCATACCCAGAGTACGATACAGTGGGATCCTGGTGACAATCCCAGTCCCCTAACCTCCCCCCACCCCCGCCTAAGGCAGACAGGGCCCGTGCGCTAAGCATAAACAATACCTGTAACAGATATCCCTCACCGTGAACATAACACCTAACCCTGTTCCAATTTCTCCCCTTAACACGTAAACCTCACCGTGAGCCTAACTTTAACCTCTTATCCTAACGTTAGTGCATAACCCATTCCCTGAGAACAACCCCTATCCCATAATTCTAACCCTATCTCCTAGTCGTCACTGTAACACCTAATCCCTAACCCTAATTCTAAACCGCTAACTCTAACCGTAACCCTGCCTACAACCCTAACACTGACAGTAACACTTACTTCTAACCCCAACGCTATGCCTAACAAAAACCCTTAACCCTTCACCCTAACCCCTAAGCCTTACCCTAACCCTTAACCCTAATCCTAATCCTATCCATTCAACCTAACCCTAGCTCTTAAAGCTAACCCTAAACCTTACCCTCACGACTAGACCTAACCCTGACACTAACCTAACACCTAACCCTAACCATAACCCCTACAGCTAACCTTAACCCTGAACCCTAAACCTAACCCTAACACTGAACCCTCACTATATCCCCAACCTCTAAGCCTAATCCTAACCGTTAACCCTCACCCTAACACTTAAACTGGACCATAACACTAAACATTAACCCTAACACTAAACTTTAACCCTAAACCTGAGCCCAACCCTTAACGCTAATCCTATCCTTTTAGCCTAAACCTAACTCCTAAACCAAACCCTAACACTAACCCCAATCCTAATTCTAACCATACCCCTTCATAAAACACTAACTCCTAACCCTAACACTTACCAAAAACCCTAATTGCTAATCCCTAACACTAACGCTTAACCTTTACCGTAACCGTTAACCCTCACCCTAACCCTTAACGCTGACCCTAACCTTAACCTTTAATCTAAGCCTGACCCTTAACCCTAACAGTAAGGAAAACCCTCACGCCAACCTTATCCCTTATCCCTAACCCTAACACTACAGCTAAAAATAACCCTAACCTTGGATCCTTAAACCTAACCCCTAACACTTACTTTAACCCCAAACCCTAACCCTAATCCTAAGCATTAAACCTAACCCTATCTCTTAACCCTTACTCTAACGCCTAGATCTAACCCTCAAATCTAACCTACCACCTAATCCTAACCTTAAGCCGTAATGCTAACTCTAACCCTGAACCCTAAACCTACCCGTAAACCCTTAACACTAACCCTATCCATAAACCTTAACCCTGACCCTAACCATTACCCGCACCCAAGCATTTAACCCTGACCCTAACCCTAATCCTTAACGATAAACTTAACACTAAACCCCAACCCTAAGCCCAACACTTAACTCTAAACCTGACCCTTGACCCCTAACCCTAAACCTAAGCCTAACCCCAACCTGAACCCTTAATCTTGACCCTTACCCTTAACCCTCACACTAACCCTACTCCTAATCTTTAACCATGAAGCTAACACTGAAGCCTACCCCTGTGCCAAACGCTAAACCCAAACCTTAACCCGAACCCTGAGACTTAACCGTAAACCTAACTGTAACTGTTAAACCTAACACTAACCTTTAACCCCAACCCCTAACCCAAGACCCCACCCTGACACTAATCTTCATCCCTAAACATTACCAGAATCCTATCCCTAAATCTAATTCTCAGAGTTCTTGCTTTCTCAGAGTTTAGAAAGCCTACAATCCTCCCATGCCATGAGTAAAAGGGGGCTCTGCCACTGTGTCCTGCATGAAACCCAGGAGCCCACACCCAGCGTACGATAGAGTGTGTTCCCGGGGACAATCCCATCCCCCTAACCCCAGCCCCCCGCCCAGTGCAGACAGGGCCCGTACGCTAAGTATAAACACTACCCCTAACAGATAACCCTCACCCTGAACATAACACCTAACCCTGATCCTATTGCTCACCTTAAAACATAAACCTCCCTGTAACCCTAACTTAGCCCCTTAACTTAACGTGAATGCATAACACCTTGAGAAGAAGCCCTATCCCGTAATTCTAATCCTAAACCATAGTCATAACCGTAACACCTCATCCCTAATTCTAAAACGTCAAACCTAACCTTCACCCTACCAGCAACCCTAACCCTAACCCTAACCCCTAACCCTAAGCCCTCACCCTAACCACTAATCTTCATCCCTAAACCGTGCCGTAATCCTAACCCGAAATCTAATTCTCAGACTTCTTGCTTTCTCAGAGTTTTGAAAGCCTACAATCCTACTAAGCCATGCATGAAAGCCGGCTCTGCCACAGTGTCCTGCATGAAACCCAGAGGCCCATACACTGTGTGCGATAGAGTGGGTTCCCAGCGACCATCACAGACCCCTAACTTCGCCTCCTAGTGCATACAGGGCCCGTGCCCTAACGATAAACCCTACCCCTCACCCATAACCCTAACCCAGAACATAACACCTAACCCTGATCCTACTGCTCACCTTAACAGGTAAAGCTCACCGTAACCCTAACTTTAACGCCTTATCTTAACGTTAATGCATGACACCCTGAGAACAAGACCTATACCGTAAATCTAACGCTAACTCCTAGCCATAACCATAACACCTAATCCCTAATTCTGAAACGCCAACCCTAACCTTAACCCTACCAACAACACTAACATTAACCCTAACCCCTTACGCTAACCCTACGCCTAAAAATAACCCTAACCTTTGATCCTGAGTCATTACCCATAATCTTAACCCTAACCCTCAACCCTAATCCCAATCCTTAACCATTAAACTTAACCCTAACTCTTAACCCTAACCCTGACCTTTACCCTAATGCCTAGAGATCTAACCGCAACACTGACCTACAGTTACACTAACCCTACCCTCTAACGCTAACCTTAAACCTGAACCATAAACCTAACCCTTAACCCTAACCCTATCCCTAACCCCCTTACCCTAACTCTAACTGTTAACCCTCACCCTAACCCTCAACCTTGACCCTAACCTTAAACCTTAATCCTAACCATGCGTTTCATGAGCCTCTGCCTTTGTCCTGCGTGACAGTTGAAGCCCAACACCAAGGGTAAGATGAAGTGGGGACGCAGCCTTGCTCCACACCCACAGTGCCCCGTACATTAGACGGGGCCCATGCCCTAACACACACCGTTAAACGTAAGCCCTAACCCTATCACTAAACCAAACCCTTCGTAAGCCCTGAATCTAACTCCTAACAGTAACCCTAATCCCTGACCCTTACTCTTGCCTCTCACCCTAAACCTAAACCCAACCACTAAACATAATCCTAATCTCTAACCCTAACAGTAATCCTAACCCTAATTCTAACCTAAAACCCTAACCCCTAAATCTAATCCTAGTCCCTAACACCTAACCTTACCCTAAACCGAATTCCAATTCTCAGAGTTCTTCAATTCAAAAACTTAAAAAAGCCTACAATCCACCAATGCCGTGTCTGAGATGAGCGTCCGCCCCTATGTCCTGCATGACAGGCAGGCGCCAATGCCCAGGGTACTATGGAGTGGAGTCCTGGGGTCTGTAGGCTTGCTAAACTCCAGTTTGGAAGAATTGCTATAGTCATATATAGGGATGCTTACATTTACTTATAGAAAGCAACTATTGATGTGTGATTTGTAGGCTTGCCTTACTCTAGTTTGGATGAAGAAGCTGAATCATATATAGGAATATTAGCTTTGAGTTAGAGGAAGCATCTATGGGGGGTGCTTTTTTGGCTTGTTAAACTCTGGTTTGGAAGAAGTTCGAGAGTCTTATATAGGAACGATATCATTCATTCAGAGAAAGCAATTATAGGGAGTTGGTTTGTAGGCTTGCTAAGCTCTAGTTTGGAGGAAGGCGAGAGTCATATATAGAACGCTTACGTTCACATAAAGCGTCTACGGGGGGACGGATTCTAGGCTTCCTAAACTCTAGCTTGGAAAAAGAGGACAGTTATGTATAGGAACTCTCGGCGGGGGATTTGTAGCATTGCTAAAATCTTAGATTGGAAAAGTTGCGAGAGTCATACATAGGAATGTTAACATTCACTCAATGAAAACAACTATAAGGGGTGCTTTCCAGGCTGGCTACACTCTAATTTGGAAAAAGTGCGACAGTCATATATAGGAAGGCTTATATTCACTCAGACAAAGCAATTATGTGTAGGTGTATAGTAGGCATGCTAACTCTAGTTTGGAAAATTTCGAGAGCCATGTATAGGAAAGCATACAGTAACTTAGAGAAAGCAACGAACAGGGGTGGAGTGTAGGCTTTCTAAACTCTAGTTTGGAGGAAGTGCCATAGTCATATATAGGAACGCTTAAATTCGTTCAGAGAAAACAGCTGTCGGGGATTGGTTTGTAGACTTATTCAACTCTAGTTTGGAAGAAGTGCGAGAGACATATATAGGAATGTTTACATTGACTCAAAGAAAGCAACTATGGGGGAGTGTTATTTTGGCATGCCAGATGTTAGTTAAGAAGAGGTACAAGACTCATATATAGGAACGCTTACATTCACACAGCGAGAGCAACTACGGAGTAGTGTCAGGTAGACATGTTAAAGTCTAGCTTGGGAGAAGTTCCAGAGTCCTATATAGGAAAGGTAACAGCCACTTTGAAAAAGCAAGTCTTGGCGGGTGGTTTGTAGGCCTGCAAAACCCTGTTTTGGTTGAAGTGTGAGAGTCATATATGAGAAGGCTTACATTCACTCAGAGAAAGCAACGATGGGGTTGTTTGTAGGCTTACTAAACTGCAGTTTGGAAGAAGCACGAGAATCACATATAGGAGCACATACATTTTGACGCACTGAAAGTAACTATGGGGTGGTGTTTTATAGGCATGCTAAACTCTAGTTTGGACGAAGTTTGAGAATCACATATAAGAAAGCTTAGAGTCACTTAGAGAAAGCAAATCTCTGGGTGTGGAATGTAGGCCTGCTAAACTCTATTTTGGTTTAAGAGTGAGAGTCATATATGGGAAGGCTTACATTCCCTCAGAGAAAGCAACGACGGCGTGGTGGTTTGTAGGCATACTAAACTCTAGTTTGGAAGAAGTAGGAGAATGATATATGGGAACGCTTACATTCGCGTAGAGAAAGCAATTATGGGGTGGCGTTTTTGTAGCCATGCTAATCTCTAGTTTGGAAGAAGTTAAGGAGTAATATATAGGAAAGGGTACAGTCATAGAAACCAACTCTCGGGGGATGTTTTGTACACCTGCAAAACTCCAGTTTGGAAGTGGGAGAGAGTCATATTGGGGACCGCGTGCATTCACTCAGAGAAATCAATGATGGGATTGTGATTTGTAGGCATAGTCAACTCTAGTTTGGAAGAAGTACGAGAATCGTATATAGGAAAGCTTACCTTCACGCAGAGAAAGCAACTATGGAGTGATGTTTGTATGCCTACTAAAATATAGTTTGGAGGAAGTTCGAGAGCCATATCTGGGAAGCTTACAGTCACTTAGAGAAAGCAACCCTAGGGGGTGTTTCGTAGGCCTGCTAAACTCTATTTTCAATGAAGTGTTAGAATAATATATGGGAACTCAGTGAAAGCAACGTTGTGGTTGTGGTTCCTAGAAGAAGCAAGAGAATCACATGTAGAACCGCTTACATTCCGGCACCGAATGCAACTATGGGGTGGTGTTTTGTAGGCTTGCAAAACTCTAGTTTGGACGAAGTTTGAGAGTCATATATAGGAAAGTTTACAGTCACGTAGAGAAAGCAACTCTCTGGGTGTGGAATGTAGAGTTATTTTGGTTGAAATAGAGTTATTTTGGTTGAAGTGTGAGAGTCAGAGATGGGAACGCTTACATTCACTCAGAGAAAACAACGTTTGGGTGGTGGTTTGTAGGGCATACTAAACTGTAGTTTGGAAGAAGTACGAGAGTCCTATATAGGAACACTTACATTCACACAGAGAAAGCACTTATGGCGTCAGGTTTTGTAGGCATGCTAAACTGTAGTTTGGAAGAAGTTGGAGAACCTTATACAGGAAAGATTACCGTCACCCAGGGAAAGCAACTCTCGGGAGATTTTTTTGTACACATGCTAAACTCTAATTTGGATGAAGTGTGAGAGTCAAACATGGGACCGCTTACATTCCCTCAGAGAAACAACACTGGGGTGGTTTTTGTAGGCATACTAAATAGTTTGGAAGAAGTACGAGAATGATATTTGGGAACGCTTACATTCACACAGAGAAAGCAACTACGTGGTGGTGTTTTGTAAGCATGCTATAGTTTGGAAGAAGTTCCAAACCTGAACAGTCATTTAGAGAAAGCAACTCTTGGTGGGTGATTTTTAGGTCTGCTAAATTGTATTTTGAAAGAAGTACCAGAGTCATATATACTAATGCTTACATTCATGCAAAGAAAAAACCATGGGGTGATGTTTTGTGGGCATGTTAACCTGTAGTTTGGAAGAAGTTGGAGAGTCTTATTTAGGAAAGCTTACAGTCACCTAGAGAAAGTAACTCTCGGGAGAGCCTTTCTTGGCCTGCTAAACTCTACTTTGCATCAATTGTGAGAGTCAAACATGGGAATGCTTTCATTCATTCAGAGAACGCAACGTTTGGGTGGTGGTTTGTAGGCATTCTAAACTGTATTTTGGAGGAAGTACGAGAGTCATGTATATGAACGCTTACATTCATGCAGAGAAAGCAACTGTGGGGTGGTTTCTAGGCATGCTAAACTCTAGTTTGGACGAAGTTTGAGAATCACATATAAGAAAGCTTAGAGTCGCTTAAAGCAAATCTCTGGGTGTGGAATGTAGGTGTGCCAAACTCTATTTTGGTTTCAGAGTGAGAGTCATATATGGGAAGGCTTACATTCACTCAGAGAAAGCAACGATGGTGTGGTCGTTTGTAGGCATACTGAACTCTAGTTTGGAAGAAGTAGGAGAATGATATATGGGAACGCTTACATTCATGCAGAGAAAGCAATTATGGGGTGGCTTTTTTGTAGCCATGCAAATCTCTATTTTGCAAGAAGTTAAAGAGTAATATATAGGAAAGCGTACCGTCATTTATAGAAACCAACTTTCGGGGGATGATTTGTAGGCCTGCAAAACTCTACTTTGGAAGAAGGGGGAGAGTCATATGGGGGACTGGGTATATTCACTCGGAGAAATCAACGACGGGGTTGTGGTTTGTAGGCATACTAAACTCTAGTTTGGAAGAAGGACGAGAATCATTTATAGGAACGCTTACATTCATGCAGAGAAAGCAACTATGGAGTAATGTTTGTATGCCTACTAAACGATAGATTGGAGGATGTTCGAGAGTCATATCTGGAAAGCTTACAGTCATTTAGAGAAAGCAACTCTCTGGGGGTGGTTCGTAGGCCTGCTAAACTCTATTTTCAATGAAGTGTTAAAATCATATACAGGAACGCTTACATTCACTCAGAGAAAGCAACGTTGGGGTGGCCGTTTTTGAGCATACTAAACTCTACTTTGGAAGAGGTACGAGAGACATACATAGGAACGCTTACATTAACACAGAGAAAGCAAATACGGGGTGCTGTAGTGCAGGCATGCTAAACTATAGATTGGAAGAAGTTCGAAAGCTGACAGTCACTTAGAGAAAGCAACTCTTGGTGGGTGATTTTTAGGTCTGCTAAATTGTATTTTGAAAGACGTACAAGAGTTATATACACAAACGCTTACATTTATGCAGAGAAAGAAACTATGGGGTGATGTGTTGTTGGCATGCTAAACTGCAGTTTGAAAGGACTTCCAGAGTGTTATATAGGATAGCTACAGTCACCTAGAGAAAACAACACTCGGGACAGCTTTGCAAGCCTCTAAACACTAATTAGCAGCAATTGTGAGAGTCAAATATGGGAAAGCTTACATTCACGGAGAGAACACAACGTTTGGGTGGTGGTTTGTAGGCATAATAACTGTAGGTCGGAAGAAGTAGGAGAGTCATATATATGAACAGTTACATTCACGCAGAGAAAGAAACTGTTGGGTGGTGTATGTACGCATGTTAATCTATACTTTGGAGGAAGTTTGAGAGTCATATCTGGGGAAAATTACAGTCACATAGCTAAATCAACCATCGGGGACTGGTTTGTAGGTCTGCTAAATTCTATTTTGGAAAAAGTGATTCATATAAGGGAATGCTTATGTTCACTCAGAGAAAGCAACGATGCGGTGGTGTACTGTTGACATGCTAAACTTTAGTTTGGAAGAAGTTCGAGAGTTTTACATAGGAAAGCTTACATTCACCTAGAGAAAGCAACTCTCAGGATGTGGTTTATAGGCCTGGTGAACTCTCATTTGGATCAAGTGTGAGAGTCATACATACGAGTTCCAAAATACAGTTTAGTATGCCTACAAACCACCAGCCTAACATTGCTTTCTCTGAGTGGATATAGGCCTTCCCTTATATGAATCTCGGACTGCTTTCAAAATGCAATTTGCCGGACCTACAAAACACCGCCCGAGAGTTGCTTTCTCTCACTATAAGCTTTCCTATATATGACTTTGGGACATAGTTTAGCATGCCAACAAAAGGCCACCCCATAGTTTGCGTGAATGTAAGCGTTCCTATGCATCACGCTCGTACTTCTTCCAAAGTATAGTACACCTACCAACCACCTCCCCAACGTTGCTTTTTCTGAGTGAATGTAAGCATTCTTTTATTCTCGTACTTCCTCCAAACTCCAGTTTAGTGTGACTAAAAATCACCACCGCAACCTTGCTTTCTCTGAGTGAATGTTAGCGTTCCCATTTAAGATTCACACTTCATCCAAAATAGAATTTAGCAGAACTACAAACCGGCCCCCAAGGGTTGCTTTCTCTGTGAGACTGTAAGCTTTCCTATTACTCTTAACTTCTTCACAACTAGAGATTTGCATGCCTACAAAACACCACCCCATAGTTGCCCTCTCTGCGTGAATGTAAGCACTCATATATATGACTCTGCTACTTCTTCCAAAATACAGTTTAGTATGCTTACAAACAACCAACCAAACGTTGCGTTCTCTGAGAGAATGTTAGCGTTCTCAAGTATGACTGTTCCAAATGATGCAAAGTAGAGTTTAGCAGGCTTACAAACTATCTCTCGAAAGTTGCTTCCTCTGGGGGACTGTAAGCTTTCCTATAAAAGACTGTCGAACGTCTTCGAAACTACATTTCAGCACGCCAACAAAACATAACCACATAGTTTCTTTCTCAGCATAAATATAAGCGATTTTATATATGACTCTTGTACTTCTATCAAAATACAATTTAGCAGACCTCAAAATCAACCGCCAAGAGTTGCTTTCTCTAAGTCACTGTCAGCTTTCGAACTTCTTCCAAATTATATTTTATCATGCCTACAAAACACCACCCCATAGTTGCTTTCTCTGCGTCCATATAATCGTTCATATATATGACTCTCGTACTTCTTCCAAACTGGAGTTAGTATACCTACAAACCGGCACCCAAATTTACCTTTCTCTGAGTGAATGAAGCGTATCCATGTATGCCTCTTTCACTTCATCCAAATTAGAGTTTAGCGGCCCACAAACCACCTCCTGTGAGTTGCTTTCTCTAGGTGACTGTAAATTTTCCTATATAAGACTCTCGAACTTCTTCCAAACTACAGTTTAGCATGCCAACAATACAGCGCCCCATCGTTGATTTCTCTGAGTGAACATAAGCGTTCCCATATATGACTCTCATTCTTCTTCCAAAATAGAATTTAGCAGACCTACACAACACCCGATGGTTCCAATTCTCTAGGTGACTTTAATTTTTCCCACATATGACTCTCGAACTTTCTCCAAACTAGATTATGATGATTACATAGACCACCCCACAGTTGCTTTCTCTGCGTGAATGTAACCGTTCATATATGACTCTCCTACTTCTTTTGAACTACAGCATTTATTCCTACAAACCATCACGACAACGTTCTTTCTGTGAGTGAATGCAAGCGTTCTCACACTTCATCCAAATTACAGTTTAGCAGACCTACCAGCAAACTACAGAGATTTGTTTTTCTCTGTGTCACTGTAATCTTTCCTATGTAAGGCTCTCGAACTTCTTCCAAACCACAGTTTAGCATGCCAACAAAATACGATCACAGAGTTGCTTTCTCTGCGTGAATGTAAGCATTCGTATATATGACTCTCCTACTTCCTCCAAAATACAGTTTAGAATGCTTACAAACCACCACCCAAACGTTGCGTTCTCTGAGTGAATGTAAGCGTTCCCATGTTTGACTCTCACAATTGATGCAATCTAGAATTTAGCATGCTTAGAAACAATCTCCCGAGAGTTGCTTTCTCTGGGTGACTGTAAACTTTCCTATGTAAGACTCGCGAACTTCTTCCAAACTACAGTTTAGCATGCCAACAAAACACCGCCCCATAGTTGATTTCTCTTCGTGATCATAAGCGTTCCCATATATGACTCTCATTCTTCTTTCAAAATAGAATTTAGCAGATCTACAAAATGGCCCCCGATGGTTGCTTTCTCTAAGTGACTGTAATTTTCCCCAGATATGACTCTCGAAATTCCTCCAAACTACAGATTAGCATGCATACATACGCCACCCAACAGTTGCTTTCTCTGCGTGAATGTAACCGTTCATATATGACTCTCCTACTTCTTCCGAACTACAGTTATTATGCCTACAAACCAACACCCAAACGTTGTGTTCTCTGAGTGAATGTAAGCGTTCCCATGTTTGACTCTCACAATCGCTGCTTGTTAGAGTTTAGCAGGCTTGCAAAGCTCTCCTGAGTGTTGCTTTCTCTAGGTGACTGTAAGCTATCCTACATAACACTCTCGAACTTCTTCCAAACTGCAGTTTAGCATCCCCACAACACATCACCCCATAGTTTCTTTCTACGCATGAATGTAAGCGTTTGTATATAAGACTCTGACACGTCTTTCAAAATACAATTTAGCAGACTTAAAAAATCACCCGCCAAGAGTTGCTTTCTCTAAGTGACTGTCAGCTTTCGAACTTCTTCCATTCTATAGTTTAGCATGCCTGCACTACAGCACCCCGTATTTGCTTTCTCTGTGTTAATGTAAGCGTTCGTATTTATGTCTCTTGTACCTCTTCCAAAGTAGAGTTTAGTATGCTCACAAACGGCCACCCCAACGTTGCTTTCTCTGAGTGAATGTAAGCGTTCCTGTATATGATTTTAACACTTCATTGAAAATAGAGTTTAGCAGGCCTACGAACCACCCCTTGAGAGTTTCTTTCTCTAAATGACTGTAAGCTTTCCAGATATGACTCTCGAACATCCTCCAAACTATAGTTTAGTAGGCATACACACATCACTCCATAGCTGGTTTGTCTGCGTGAATGTAACCGTTCATATATATGACTTTCCTACTTCTTCCGAACTACAATTAAGGCCACAAACTGCAACCCAAACCTTGCGTTCTGAGTGGATGTAAACCTTCCCATACTTGACTTTAAGAGTTGGTGCAAATTATCAGGCTTAGAAACCATCTCCCAAGAGTTGCTCTCTCTAGGTGACTGTAAGCTTTGCTATATAAGATTCTAAACTTCCTCCAAACTATAGTTTAGTAGGCATACAAACCTCACTCCATAGTTGCTTTCTCTGCATGAATGTAAGCGTTCCTATATATGATTCTCGTACTTTCTCCAAACTAGAGTTTAGTATGCCTACAAAACACAACCCCATCCTCGATTTCTCTGAGTCAATGTACGTGGTCCCCAATATGACTCTCCCACTTCTTCCAAAGTAGAGTTTTGCAGGCCTACACTTCATCCCCCGAAAGTTGGTTTCTATAAATGAGTGTACGCTTTCCTATATAACTTCTTCCAAACTAGAGATTAGCATGGGTACAAAAAAGCCACCCCATAATTGCTTTCTCTGCATGAATGTAAGCGTTCCCATATATCATTTTCCTACTTCTTCCAAACTAGAGTTTAGTATGCCTACAAACCACCACACCATCGTTGCTTTCTCTGAGTGAATGTAACCCTTTCCATATATGACTCTCAATCTAAACCAAAATAGAGTTTAGCACGCCTACATTCCACACCCAGAGATTTGCTTTCTCTAAGTGACTCTAAGCTTTCTTATATGTGATTCTCAAACTTCGTCCAAACTAGAGTTTAGCACGCCTAGAAAACACCACCCCACAGTTCCTTTCTCTGCATGAATGTAAGCGTTTGAATATATGACTCTGGTACTTCTTTCAAAATACAATTTAGCAGACCTAAAAATCCACCGCCAAGAGTTGCTTTCTCTAAGTAACTGTCTGCTTTCGAACTTCTTCCAAACTATATTTTAGCAGGCCTACAAAACACCACCCCATAGTTGCTTTCTCTGCGTCCATATAAGCGTTCATATATATGACTCTAGTACTTCTTCCAAACTGGAGTTAGTATACCTACAAACCGGCACCCCAATTTACCTTTCTCTGAGTGAATGAAGCGTATCCATATATGCCTCTTTCACTTCATCCAAATTAGAGTTTAGCGGCTTACAAACCACCTCCTGTGAGTTGCTTTCTCTAGGTGACTGTAAACTTTCCTATATAAGACTTTCGAACTTCTTCCAAACTACAGTTTAGCATGCCAACAATAAAGCGCCCCATCGTTGATTTCTCTGAGTCAACATAAGCGTTCCCATATATGACTCTCACTCTTTTTCCAAAATAGAATTTAGCAGACCTACACACCAGCCCCGATTGTTCCTTTCTCTAAATGACTCTAATTTTCCCCAGATATGACTCTAGAACTTCCTCCAAACTACAGATTATGATGATTACATACGCCACTCCACAGTTGCTTTCTCTGCGTGAATGTAACCGTTCATATATGACTCTCCTACTTCTTCGAACTGCAGTTGTTATTCCTACAAACCACCACGACAAAGTTCTTTCTCTGAGTGAATGCAAGCGTTCTCACACATCATCCAAATTACAGTTTAGTAGACCTACCAACAAACTACAGAGAGTTGTTTTCTCTGTGTCACTGTAATCTTTCCTATATAAGGCTCTCGAACTTCTTCCAAACCACAGTTTAGCATGCCAACAAAATACGATCACAGAGTTGCTTTCTCTGCGTGAATGTAAGCATTCGTATATATGACTCTCCTACTTCCTCCAAAATACAGTTTAGAATGCTTACAAACCACCACCCAAACGTTGCGTTCTCTGAGTGAATGTAAGCGTTCCCATGTTTGACTCTCACAATTGATGCAAATTAGAGTTTAGCACGCTTAGAAACAATCTGCCGAGAGTTACTTTCTCTAGGTGACTGTAAGCTTTCTTATATAAGACTCGCGAACTTCTTCCAAACTACACTTTAGCATCCCAACGAAACACTGCCCTATCGTTGATTTCTCTGAGTGAACATAAGCGTTCCCACATATGAATTTCACTCTTCTTCCAAAATAGAATTTAGCAGATCTACAAAACAGCCCCCGATTGTTGCTTTCTCTAAGTGACTGCAATTTTCCCCAGATATGACTCTCGAACTTCCTCCAAAGTATAGATTAACATGCGTACATACACCACCCAACAGTTTCTTTCTCTGCGTGAATGTAACCGTTCATACATATGACTCTCCTACTTCTTAGGGTAAAGGTTAAGCGTTAGGGTTAGGGATTAGTGATTAGGGTTTTTGGTTAGTGTTAGGGTTAGCGGTTAGGAGTTAGTGTTTTATGAAGCTGTATGGTTAGAATTAGGATTGGGGTTAGAGTTAGGGTGAGGTATAGGGGTTAGGTTTAGGGTAAAAGGATAGGATTAGGGTTACGGGTTGGGCTTAGGTTTAGGGTTAAAGTTTACAGCTAGGGTAAGGGATAGGGTTCAGGGTTAGCTTTAGGGGTTCTGGATAGGGTTAGGTGTTATGTTAGTGTCAGGGTTAGGTCTAGTCGTGAGGGTAAGGTTTAGGGTTAGCTTTAAGAGCTAGGGTTACGTTTAATGGTTAGGATTAGGATTAGGGTTAAGGGTTAGGGTAAGGCTTAGGGGTTAGGGTGAAGGGTTAGGGTCAAGGGTTAGGGTTTTTGTTAGGCATAGCGTTGGGATTAGAAGTAAGGGTTACTGTCAGTGTTAGGGTTGTAGGTAGGGTTACGGTTAGGGTTAGCGGTTTAGAATTAGGGTTAGGGATTAGGTGTCACAGTGATCACTAGGAGATAGGGTTAGAATTATGGGATAGGGGTTGTTCTCAGGAAATGCGTTATGCATTAACGTTAGGATAAGAGGTTAAAGTTAGGCGCACGGTGAGGTTTACGTGTTAAGGGGAGAAATAGGAACAGGGTTGGGTTGTTATGTTCAGGGTTAGGGTTATCTGTTAAAGGTACTGTTTATGCTTAGCGCACGGGCCCTGTCTGTAATAGGCGGGAGGGGGGAGTTTAGGGGGCTGGGATTGTACCCGGGAACCCACTCTATCATACTCTGGGTATGGGCCCGTGGGTTTCATGCAGGACACAGTGGTAGAGCCTCCTTTCACGCATGGCATGGGAGGATTGCAGGCTTTCTAAACTCTAGGAAAGCAAGAAGTCTGAGAATTAGATTTAGGGTTAGGATTATGGTTAGGGTTAAGGATGAAGTTTAGTGTTAGGGTGAGGGCTTAGGGTTAGGGATTAGGGTTAGGGTTTAAGGTTACTCTTAGGTTTAACGGTTACACTTTGGTTTAGGGTTGAGGTTTACGGTTAGGGTTAAGAATGAGGGGTTAGTGTTTGGTACAGGGTTAGGGTTAAGTGTTAGGTTTAGGGTTGAAGATTAGGATTATGGTTAGGATTAAAGGTTAGCGTGAGAGTTAACGCTTAGTGTTAAGGTTAAGAGTTAGGGTTTAGGGTTAGAGTTAGTTTTAGGGTTAGAGTTATGTGCTATGGTTTGTGTTAGAGGTTAGGGTTAGGTTTACTGGTCACGGTTAGGGTTACGTTTAGGGGGTAGCATTAGGGTTAGGGTTAGGGTTAAGGGATAGGATTAGGGATAAGTGTTGGGCTTAGGGTTAGGGTTTAGTGTTAGGGTTATCATTAAGGATTAGTGGTAGGGTCAGGGTTAAATGCTTGGGTGCGGGTAATGGTTAGGGTCAGGGTTAAGGTTCGCGGATAGGGTTAGTGTTAAGGGTTACGGGTAGGTTTAGGGTTCAGGGTTAGAGTTAGCATTAGGGCTTAAGGTTAGGATTAGGCGGTAGGTTCGATTTAGGGTTAGATCTAGGCGTTAGGGTAAGGGCTAGCATTAGGGTTAAGAGATAGGGTTAGGTTTAATGCTTAGGATTAGGGTTAGGGTTTGGGGTTAAAGTAAGTGTTAGGGGTTAGGTTTAAGGATCAAAGCTTAGGGTTATTTTTAGCTGTAGAGTTAGGGTTAGGGATAAGGGATCCCATTAGCATTAAGGGTCTTCCTTACTGTAGGGTTAAGGGTTAGGCTTAGAGTTAAAGGTTAAGGTTAGGCTCAGTGTTAAGATTTAGGGTGAGGGTTAACGGTTAGGATAAAGGTTAAGCGTTAGGGTTAGGGATTACTGATTAGGGTTTTTGGATAGTGTTAGGGTTAGCGGTTAGGAGTTAGTGTTTTATGAAGGGGTATGGTTAGAATTAGGATTGGGGTTAGAGTTAGGGTGAGGTATAGGGGTTAGGTTTAGGGGTTAGTTTTAGGGTAAAAGGATAGGATTAGGGTTACGGGTTGGGCTTAGGTTTAGGGTTAAAGTTTACTGCTAGGGTTAGGGATAGGGTTCAGGGTTAGCTTTAGGGGTTCTGGTTAGGGTTAGGTGTTAGGTTAGTGTCAGGGTTAGGTCTAGTCGTGAGGGTAAGGTTTAGGGTTACCTTTAAGAGCTAGAGTTAGGTTTAATGGTTAGGATTAGGATTAGGGTTAAGGGTTAGGGTAACGCTTAGGGGTTAAGGTGAAGGGTTAGGGTTTTTATTAGGCATAGCGTTGGGGTTAGAAGTAAGGGTTACTGTCAGTGTTAGGGTTGTAGGTAGGGTTACGGTTAGGGTTAGCGGTTTAGAATTAGGGTTAGGGATTAGGTGTCACAGTGATCACTAGGAGATAGGGTTAGAATTATGGGATAGGGGTTGTTCTCAGAAAATGCGTTATGCATTAACGTTAGGATAAGAGGTTAAAGTTAGGCGCACGGTGAGGTTTCCGTGTTAAGGGGAGAAATAGGAACAGGGTTGGGTGTTACGTTCAGGGTTAGGGTTATCTGTTAAAGGTATTGTTTATGCTTAGCGCACGGGCCCTGTCTGCATTAGGCGGGCGGGGGGAGTTTAGGAGGCTGGGATTGTACCCGGGAACCCACTCTATCATACTCTGGGTATGGGCCCGTGGGTTTGATGCAGGACACAGTGGTAGAGCCTCCTTTCACGCATGGCATGGGAGGATTGCAGGCTTTCTAAACTCTAAGAAAGCAAGAAGTCTGAGAATTAGATTTAGGGTTAGGATTCTGGTTAGGGTTAAGGATGAAGTTTAGTGTTAGGGTGAGGGCTTAGGGTTAGGGATTAGGGTTAGGGTTAAAGGTTACTCTTAGGTTTAACGGTTACACTTTGGTTTAGGGTTGAGGTTTACGGTTAGGGTTAAGATGAGGGGTTAGGGTTTGGTACAGGGTTAGGGTTAAGTGTTAGGTTTAGGGTTGAAGATTAGGATTAGGGTTAGGATTCAAGGTTAGCGTGAGAGTTAACGCTTAGGGTTAAAGTTAAGAGTTAGGGTTTAGGGTTAGGGTTAGGGTTAGTTTTAGGGTTAGAGTTATGTGCTATGGTTTGTGTTAGAGGTTAGGGTTAGGTTTACTGGTCACGGTCAGGGTTACGTTTAGGGGGTAGCATTAGGGTTATGGTTAGGGTTAAGGGATAGAATTAGTGATAAGTGTTGGGCTTAGGGTTAGGGTTTAGTGTTAGGGTTATCATTAAGGATTAGGGGTAGGGTCAGGGTTAAATGCTTGGGTGCGGGTAATGGTTAGGGTCAGGGTTAAGGTTGACGGATAGGGTTAGTGTTAAGGGTTACGGGTAGGTTTAGGGTTCAGGGTTAGAGTTAGCATTAGGGCTTAAGGTTAGGATTAGGCGGTAGGTTCGATTTAGGGTTAGATCTAGGCGTTAGGGTAAGGGCTAGCGTTAGGGTTCAGAGATAGGGTTAGGTTTAATGCTTAGGATTAGGGTTAGGGTTTGGGGTTAAAGTAAGTGTTAGGGGTTAGGTTTAAGGATCAAAGCTTAGGGTTATTTTTAGCTGTAGTGTTAGGGTTAGGGATAAGGGATCCCATTAGCATTAAGGGTCTTCCTTACTGTAGGGTTAAGGGTTAGGCTTAGAGTTAAAGGTTAAGGTTAGGGTCAGTGTTAAGATTTAGGGTGAGGGTTAACGGTTAGGGTAAAGGTTAAGCGTTAGGGTTAGGGATTAGTGATTAGGGTTTTTGGTTAGTGTTAGGGTTAGCGGTTAGGAGTTAGTGTTTTATGAAGGGGTATGGTTAGAATTAGGATTGGGGTTAGAGTTAGGTGAGGTATAGGGGTTAGGGTTAGGGTAAAAGGATAGGATTAGGGTTACGGGTTGGGCTTAGGTTTAGGGTTAAAGTTTACTGCTAGGGTTAGGGATAGGGTTCAGGGTTAGCTTTAGGGGTCTGGTTAGGGTCAGGTGTTAGGTTAGTGTCAGGGTTAGGTCTAGTCGTGAGGGTAAGGTTTAGGGTTAGCTTTAAGAGCTAGGGTTAGGTTTAATGGTTAGGATTAGGATTAGGGTTAAGGGTTAGGGTAAGTCTTAGGGGTTAGGGTGAAGGGATAAGGTCAAGGGTTAGGGTTTTTGTTAGGCATAGCGTTGCGGTTAGAAGTAAGGGTTACTGTCAGTGTCAGGGTTGTAGGTAGGGTTACGGTTAGGGTTAGCGGTTTAGAATTAGGGTTAGGGTTTAGGTGTCACAGTGATGACTAGGAGATAGGGTTAGAATTATGGGATAGGGGTTGTTCTCAGGAAATGGGTTATGCATTAACGTTAGGATAAGAGGTTAAAGTTAGGCGCACAGTGAGGTTTACGTGTTAAGGGGAGAAATAGGAACAGGGTTGGGTGTTATGTTCAGGGTTAGGGTTATCTGTTAAAGGTATTGTTTATGCTTAGCGCACGGGCCCTGTCTGCATTGGGCGGGCGGGGGGAGTTTAGGGGGCTGGGTTTGTACCCGGGAACCCACTCTATCATACTCTGGGTATGGGGCCGTGGGTTTCATGCAGGACGCAGTGGTAGAGCCTCCTTTCACGCATGGCATGGGAGGATTGCAGGCTTTCTAAACTCTAAGAAAGCAAGAAGTCTGAGAATTAGATTTAGGGTTAGGATTATGGTTAGGGTTAAGGATGAAGTTTAGTGTTAGGGTGAGGGCTTAGGGTTAGGGATTAGGGTTAGGGTTAAAGGTTACCCTTAGGTTTAACGGTTACACTTTGGTTTAGGGTTGAGGTTTACGGTTAGGGATAAGATGAGGGGTTAGGGTTTGGTACAGGGTTAGGGTTAAGTGTTAGGGTTAGGGTTAGTTTTAGAGTTAGAGTTATGTGCTATGGTTTGTGTTAGAGGTTAGGGTTAGGTTTACTGGTCACGGCTAGGGTTAGGTTTAGGGGGTAGCATTAGGGTTAGGCTTATGGTTAGGGTTAAGGGATAGGATTAGGGATAAGTGTTGGGCTTAGGGTTAGGGTTTAGTGTTAGGGTTATCATTAAGGATTAGGGGTAGGGTCAGGGTTAAATGCTTGGTTGTGGGTAATGGTTAGGGTCAGGGTTAAGGTTCACGGATAGGGTTAGTGTTAAGGGTTACGGGTAGGTTTAGGGTTTAGGGTTAGAGTTAGGGTTAGGGTTAGGGTTAGGGGTTAGGGTTAGGGTCAGGGTCAGGGTCAGGGGTTACGGGTTAGGGTT
>NW_027182937.1:280000-282500 GCF_041146395.1 Eulemur rufifrons
GTTGGGGTTAGAAGTAAGCGTTACTGTCAGTGTTAGGGTAGTAGGTAGGGTTACGGTTAGGGTTAGCGGTTTGGAATTAGTGTTAGGGATTAGGTGTCACAGTGATGACTAGGAGATAGGGTTAGAATTATGGGATAGGGGTTGTTCTCAGGAAATGGGTTATGCATTAACGTTAGGATAAGAGGTTAAAGTTAGGCGCACGGTGAAGTTTACGTGTTAAGGGGAGAAATAGGAACAGGGTTGGGTGTTATGTTCAGGGTTAGGGTTATCTGTTAAAGGTATTGTTTATGCTTAGCGCACGTCCCCTGTCTGCATTAGGCGGGCGGGGGGGAGTTTTGGGGGCTGGTATTGTACCCGGGAACCCACTCTATCATACTCTGGGTATGGGTCCGTGGGTTTCATACAGGACACAGTGGTAGAGCCTCCTTTCACGCATGGCATGGGAGGATTGCAGGCTTTCTAAACTCTAAGAAAGCAAGAAGTCTGAGAATTAGATTTAGGGTTAGGATTATGGTTAGGGTTAAGGATGAAGTTTAGTGTTAGGTTGAGGGCTTAGGGTTAGGGATTAGGGTTAGGGTTAAAGGTTAGTCTTAGGTTTAACGGTTACACTTTGGTTTAGGGTTGAGGTTTACGGTTAGGGTTAAGATGAGGGGTTAGGGTTTGGTGCAGGGTTAGGGTTAAGTGTAAGGTTTAGGGTTGAAGATTAGGATTAGGGTTAGGATTATAGGATAGCGTGAGAGTTAACGCTTAGGGTTAAGGTTAAGAGTTAGGGTTTAGGGTTAGGTTTAGGGTTAGGGTTAGTTTTAGGGTTAGAGTTATGTGCTATGGTTTGTGTTAGAGGTTAGGGTTAGGTTTACTGGTGACGGTTAGGGTTACGTTTAGGGGTTAGCATTAGGGTTAGGGTTAGGGTTAAGGGATAGGATTACGGTTAAGTGTTGGCCTTAGGGTTAGGGTTTAGTGTTAGGGTTATCATTAAGTATTATGGGTAGCGTCAGGGTTAAATGCCTGGGTCGGGTAATGGTTAGGGTCGGGGTTAAGGTTCACGGATAGGGTTAGTGTTAAGGTTTACGGGTAGGTTTAGGGTTCAGGGTTAGAGTTAGCATTAGGGCTTAAGGTTAGGATTAGGCGGTAGGTTAGATTTAGGGTTAGATCTAGGCGTTCGGGTAAGGGCTAGCGTTAGGGTTAAGAGATAGGGTTCGGTTTAATGCTTAGGATTAGGGTTAGGGTTTGGGGTTAAAGTAAGTGTTAAGGGTTAGGTTTAAGGATGAAAGGTTACTGTTATTTTTAGCTGTAGTGTTAGGGTTACGGAAAAGGGATCCCATTAGCATTAAGGGTCTTCCTTACTGTAGGGTTAAGGGTTAGGCTTAGAGTTAAAGGTTAAGGTTAGGGTCAGTGTTAAGATTTAGGGTGAGGGTTAACGGTTAGGGTAAAGGTTAAGCGTTAGGGTTAGGGATTAGTGATTAGGGTTTTTGGTTAGTGTTAGGGTTAGCGGTTAGGAGTTAGTGTTTTATGAAGGGGTATGGTTAGAATTAGGATTGGGGTTAGAGTTAGGGTGAGGTATAGGGGTTAGGTTTAGGGGTTAGTTTTAGGGTAAAAGGATAGGATTAGGGTTACGGGTTGGGCTTAGGTTTAGGGTTAAAGTTTACTGCTAGGGTTAGGGATAGGGTTCAGGCTTAGCTTTAGGGGTTTTGGTTAGGGTTAGGTGTTAGGTTAGTGTCAGGGTTAGGTCTAGTCGTGAGGGTAAGGTTTAGGGTTAGATTTAAGAGCTAGGGTTAGGTTTAATGGTTAGGATTAGGATTAGGGTTAAGGGTTAGGGTAAGGCTTAGGGGTTAGGGTGCAGGGTTAGGGTCAAGGGTTAGGGTTTTTGTTAGGCATAGCGTTGGGGTTAGAAGTAAGGGTTACTGTCATTGTTAGGGTTGTAGGTAGGGTTACGGTTAGGGTTAGCGGTTTAGAATTAGGGTTAGGGATTAGGTGTCACAGTGATGACTAGGAGATAGGGTTAGAATGATGGGATAGGGGTTGTTCTCAGGAAATGGGTTATGCATTAACGTTAGGATAAGACGTTAAAGTTAGGCGCACGGTGAGGTTTACGTGTTAAGGGGAGAAATAGGAACAGGGTTGGGTGTTATGTTCAGGGTTAGGGTTATCTGTTAAAGGTATTGTTTATGCTTAGCGCACGGGCCCTGTCTGCATTAGGCGGGCGGGGGGAGTTTAGGGGGCTGGGATTGTACCCGGGAACCCACTCTATCATACTCTGGGTATGGGCCCGTGGGTTTCATGCAGGACACAGTGGTAGAGCCTCCTTTCACGCATGGCATGGGAGGATTGCAGGCTTTCTAAACTCTAAGAAAGCAAGAAGTCTGAGAATGAGATTTAGGGTTAGGATTCTGGTTAGGGTTAAGGATGAAGTTTAGTGTTAGGGTGAGGGCTTAGGGTTAGGGATTAGGGTTAGGGTTAAAGGTTACTCTTAGGTTTAACGGTTACACTTTTGTTTAGGGTT
>NW_027182937.1:285000-292500 GCF_041146395.1 Eulemur rufifrons
GGTTTAATGGTTAGGATTAGGATTAGGGTTAAGGGTTAGGGTAAGGCTTAGGGGTTAGGGTGAAGGTTTAGGGACTTTGTTAGGCATAGCTTTTGGGTTAGAAGTAAGGGTTACTGTCAGTGTCAGGGTTGTAGGTAGGGTTACGGTTAGGGTTAGCGGTTTAGAATTAGGGTTAGGGATTAGGTGTCACAGTGATGACTAGGAGATAAGGTTAGAATTATGGGATAGGGGTTGTTCTCAGGAAATGGGTTATGCATTAACGTTAGGATAAGAGGTTAAAGTTAGGCGCACGGTGAGGTTTACGTGTTAAGGGGAGAAATAGGAACAGGGTTGGGTGTTATGTTCAGGGTTAGGGTTATCTGTTAAAGGTATTGTTTATGCTTAGCGCACGGGCCCTGTCTGCATTAGGCGGGCGGGGGGATTTTAGGGGGCTGGGATTGTACCCGGGAACCCACTCTATCATACTCTGGGTATGGGCCCGTGGGTTTCATGCAGGACACAGTGGTAGAGGCTCCTTTCACGCATGGCATGGGAGGATTGCAGGCTTTCTAAACTCTAAGAAAGCAAGAAGTCTGAGAATGAGATTTAGGGTTAGGATTCTGGTTAGGGTTAAGGATGAAGTTTAGTGTTAGGGTGAGGGCTTAGGGTTACGGATTAGGGATAGGGTTAAAGGTTACTCTTAGGTTTAACGTTTCCACTGTGGTTTAGGGTTGAGGTTTACGGTTAGGGTTAAGATGAGGGGTTAGGGTTTGGTACAGCGTTAGAGTTAAGTATTAGGTTTAGTGTTGAAGATTAGGATTAGGGTTAGGATTAAAGGTTAGCGTGAGAGTTAACGCTAAGGGTTAAGGTTAAGAGTTAGGGTTTAGGGTTAGGTTTAGGGTTAGTGTTAGTTTTAGGGTTAGAGTTATGTGCTATGTTTTGTGTTAGCGGTTAGGGTTAGGTTTACTGGTGACGGTTAGGGTTACGTTTAGGGGTTAGCATTAGGGTTAGGGTTAGGGTTAAGGGATAGGATTAGGGTTAAGTGTTGGGCTTAGGGTTAGGGTTTAGTGTTAGGGTTAGCATTAAGGATTAGGGTTAGGGTCAGGGTTAAATGCTTGGGTGCGGGTAATGGTTAGGGTCGGGGTTAAGGTTCACGGATAGGGTTAGTGTTAAGGGTTACGGGTAGGTTTAGGGTTCAGGGTTAGAGTTAACATTAGGACTTAAGTTTAGGATTAGGCGGTAGGTTAGATTTAGGGTTAGATCTAGGCGTTAGGGTAAGGGCTAGGGTTAGGGTTAAGAGATAGGGTTAGGTTTAATGCTTAGGATTAGGGTTAGGGTTTGGGGTTAAAGTAAGTGTTCGGGGTTAGGTTTAAGGATCCAAGGTTAGGGTTATTTTTAGCTGTAGTGTTAGGGTTAGGGATAAGGGATCCCATTAGCATTAAGGGTCTTCCTTACTGTAGGGTTAAGGGTTAGGCTTAGAAGTAAAGGTTAAGGTTAGGGTCAGTGTTAAGATTTTGGGTGAGGGTTAACGGTTAGGGTAAAGGTTAAGCGTTAGGGTTAGGGATTAGTGATTAGGGTTTCTGGTTAGTGTTAGGGTTAGCGGTTAGGAGTTAGTGTTTTATGAAGGGGTATGGTTAGAATTAGGATTGGGGTTAGAGTTAGGGTGAGGTATAGGGGTTAGGTTTAGGGGTTAGTTTTAGGGTAAAAGGATAGGATTAGGGTTACGGGTTGGGCTTAGGTTTAGGGTTAAAGTTTACTGCTAGGGTTAGGGATAGGATTCAGGGTTAGCTTTAGGGGTTCTGGTGAGGGTTAAGTGTTAGGTTAGTGTCAGGGTTAGGTCTAGTCGTGAGGGTAAGGTTTAGGGTTAGCTTTAAGAGCTAGGTTTAGGTTTAATGGTTAGGATTAGGATTAGGGTTAAGGCTTAGGGTAAGGCTTAGGGGTTAGGGTGAAGGGTTAGGGTCAAGGGTTAGGGTTTTTGTTAGGCATAGCGTTGGGGTTAGAAGTAAGCGTTACTGTCAGTGTTAGGGTAGTAGGTAGGGTTACGGTTAGGGTTAGCGGTTTGGAATTAGTGTTAGGGATTAGGTGTCACAGTGATGACTAGGAGATAGGGTTAGAATTATGGGATAGGGGTTGTTCTCAGGAAATGGGTTATGCATTAACGTTAGGATAAGAGGTTAAAGTTAGGCGCACGGTGAAGTTTACGTGTTAAGGGGAGAAATAGGAACAGGGTTGGGTGTTATGTTCAGGGTTAGGGTTATCTGTTAAAGGTATTGTTTATGCTTAGCGCACGTCCCCTGTCTGCATTAGGCGGGCGGGGGGGAGTTTTGGGGGCTGGTATTGTACCCGGGAACCCACTCTATCATACTCTGGGTATGGGTCCGTGGGTTTCATACAGGACACAGTGGTAGAGCCTCCTTTCACGCATGGCATGGGAGGATTGCAGGCTTTCTAAACTCTAAGAAAGCAAGAAGTCTGAGAATTAGATTTAGGGTTAGGATTATGGTTAGGGTTAAGGATGAAGTTTAGTGTTAGGTTGAGGGCTTAGGGTTAGGGATTAGGGTTAGGGTTAAAGGTTAGTCTTAGGTTTAACGGTTACACTTTGGTTTAGGGTTGAGGTTTACGGTTAGGGTTAAGATGAGGGGTTAGGGTTTGGTGCAGGGTTAGGGTTAAGTGTAAGGTTTAGGGTTGAAGATTAGGATTAGGGTTAGGATTATAGGATAGCGTGAGAGTTAACGCTTAGGGTTAAGGTTAAGAGTTAGGGTTTAGGGTTAGGTTTAGGGTTAGGGTTAGTTTTAGGGTTAGAGTTATGTGCTATGGTTTGTGTTAGAGGTTAGGGTTAGGTTTACTGGTGACGGTTAGGGTTACGTTTAGGGGTTAGCATTAGGGTTAGGGTTAGGGTTAAGGGATAGGATTACGGTTAAGTGTTGGCCTTAGGGTTAGGGTTTAGTGTTAGGGTTATCATTAAGTATTATGGGTAGCGTCAGGGTTAAATGCCTGGGTCGGGTAATGGTTAGGGTCGGGGTTAAGGTTCACGGATAGGGTTAGTGTTAAGGTTTACGGGTAGGTTTAGGGTTCAGGGTTAGAGTTAGCATTAGGGCTTAAGGTTAGGATTAGGCGGTAGGTTCGATTTAGGGTTAGATCTAGGCGTTCGGGTAAGGGCTAGCGTTAGGGTTAAGAGATAGGGTTCGGTTTAATGCTTAGGATTAGGGTTAGGGTTTGGGGTTAAAGTAAGTGTTAAGGGTTAGGTTTAAGGATAAAAGGTTACTGTTATTTTTAGCTGTAGTGTTAGGGTTACGGAAAAGGGATCCCATTAGCATTAAGGGTCTTCCTTACTGTAGGGTTAAGGGTTAGGCTTAGAGTTAAAGGTTAAGGTTAGGGTCAGTGTTAAGATTTAGGGTGAGGGTTAACGGTTAGGGTAAAGGTTAAGCGTTAGGGTTAGGGATTAGTGATTAGGGTTTTTGGTTAGTGTTAGGGTTAGCGGTTAGGAGTTAGTGTTTTATGAAGGGGTATGGTTAGAATTAGGATTGGGGTTAGAGTTAGGGTGAGGTATAGGGGTTAGGTTTAGGGGTTAGTTTTAGGGTAAAAGGATAGGATTAGGGTTACGGGTTGGGCTTAGGTTTAGGGTTAAAGTTTACTGCTAGGGTTAGGGATAGGGTTCAGGCTTAGCTTTAGGGGTTTTGGTTAGGGTTAGGTGTTAGGTTAGTGTCAGGGTTAGGTCTAGTCGTGAGGGTAAGGTTTAGGGTTAGATTTAAGAGCTAGGGTTAGGTTTAATGGTTAGGATTAGGATTAGGGTTAAGGGTTAGGGTAAGGCTTAGGGGTTAGGGTGCAGGGTTAGGGTCAAGGGTTAGGGTTTTTGTTAGGCATAGCGTTGGGGTTAGAAGTAAGGGTTACTGTCATTGTTAGGGTTGTAGGTAGGGTTACGGTTAGGGTTAGCGGTTTAGAATTAGGGTTAGGGATTAGGTGTCACAGTGATGACTAGGAGATAGGGTTAGAATGATGGGATAGGGGTTGTTCTCAGGAAATGGGTTATGCATTAACGTTAGGATAAGACGTTAAAGTTAGGCGCACGGTGAGGTTTACGTGTTAAGGGGAGAAATAGGAACAGGGTTGGGTGTTATGTTCAGGGTTAGGGTTATCTGTTAAAGGTATTGTTTATGCTTAGCGCACGGGCCCTGTCTGCATTAGGCGGGCGGGGGGAGTTTAGGGGGCTGGGATTGTACCCGGGAACCCACTCTATCATACTCTGGGTATGGGCCCGTGGGTTTCATGCAGGACACAGTGGTAGAGCCTCCTTTCACGCATGGCATGGGAGGATTGCAGGCTTTCTAAACTCTAAGAAAGCAAGAAGTCTGAGCATTAGATTTAGGGTTAGGATTCTGGTTAGGGTTAAGGATGAAGTTTAGTGTTAGGGTGAGGGCTTAGGTTTAGGGCTTAGGGTTAGGGTTAAAGGTTACTCTTAGGTTTAACAGTTACACTTTTTTTTAGGGTTGAGGTTTACGGTTAGGGTTAAGATGAGGGGTTAGGGTTTGGTACAGGGTTAGGGTTAAGTGTTAGGTTTAGGGTTGAAGATTAGGATTAGGGTTAGGATTAAAGGTTAGCGTGAGAGTTAACGCTTAGGGTTAAGGTTAAGAGTTAGGGTTTAGGGTTAGGGTTGGGGTTAGGTTTAGTTTTAGGGTTAGAGTTATGTGCTATGGTTTGTGTTAGAGGTTAGGGTTAGGTTTACTGGTCACGGTGAGGGTTACGTTTAGGGGTTAGCATTAGGGTTAGAGTTAAGGGATAGGATTAGGGTTAAGTGTTGGGAGTAGGGTGAGGGTTTAGTGTTAGGGTTATCATTAAGGACTAGGGGTAGGGTCAGGGTTAAATGCTTGGGTGCGGGTAATGGTTAGGCTCAGGGTTAAGGTTCACGGATAGGGTTAGTGTTAAGGGTTACGGGTAGGTTTAGGGTTCAGGGTTAGAGTTAGCATTAGGGCTTAAGGTTAGGATTAGGCGGTAGGTTCGATTTAGGGTTAGATCTAGGCATTAGGGTAAGGGCTAGCGTTAGGGTTAAGAGATAGGTTTAGGTTTAATGCTTAGGATTAGGGTTAGGGTTTGGGGTTAAAGTAAGTGTTAGGGGTTAGGTTTCAGGATCAAAGGTTAGGGTTGTTTTAGCTGTAGTGTTAGGGTTAGGGATAAGGGATCCCATTAGCATTAAGGGTCTTCCTTACTGTAGGGTTAAGGGTTAGGCTTAGAGTTAAAGGTTAAGGTTAGGGTCAGTGTTAAGATTTAGTGTGAGGGTTAACGGTTAGGGTAAAGGTTAAGCGTTAGGGTTAGGGATTAGTGATTAGGGTTTCTGGTTAGTGTTAGGGTTAGCGGTTAGGAGTTAGTGTTTTATGAAGGGGTATGTTTAGAATTAGGATTGGGGTTAGAGTTAGGGTGAGGTATAGGGGTTAGGTTTAGGGGTTAGTTTTAGGGTAAAAGGATAGGATTAGGGTTACGGGTTGGGCTTAGGTTTAGGGTTAAAGTTTACTGCTAGGGTTAGGGATAGGGTTCAGGGTTAGCTTTAGGGGTTCTGGTTAGGGTTAGGTGTTAGGTTAGTGTCAGGGTTAGGTCTAGTCGTGAGGGTAAGGTTTAGGGTTAGCTTTAAGAGCTAGGGTTAGGTTTAATGGTTAGGATTAGGATTAGGGTTAAGGGTTAGGGTAAGGCTTAGGGGTTAGGGTGAAGGGTTAGGGTCAAGGGTTAGGGTTTTTGTTAGGCATAGCATTGGGGTTAGAAGTAAGGGTTACTGTCAGTGTTAGGATTGTAGGTAGGGTTATGGTTAGGGTTAGCGGTTTAGAATTAGGGTTAGGGATTAGGTGTCACAGTGATGACTAGGAGATAGGGTTAGAATTATGGGATAGCGGTTGTTCTCAGGAAATGGGTTATGCATTAACGTTAGGATAAGAGGTTAAAGTTAGGCGCACGGGGAGGTTTACGTGTTAAGGGGAGAAATAGGAACAGGGTTGGGTGTTATGTTCAGGGTTAGGGTTATCTGTTAAAGGTATTGTTTATGCTTAGCGCACGGGCCCTGTCTGCATTAGGCGGGCGGGGGGAGTTTAGGGGGCTGGGATTGTACCCGGGAACCCACTCTATCATACTCTGGGTATGGGCCCATGGGTTTCATGCAGGACACAGTGGTAGAGCTTCCTTTCACCCATGGCATGGGAGGATGGCAGGCTTTCTAAACTCTAAGAAAGCAAGAAGTGTGAGCATGAGATTTAGGGTTGGATTATGGTTAGGGTTAAGGATGAAGTTTAGTGTTAGGCTGAGGGCTTAGGCTTAGGTATTAGGGTTAGGGTTAAAGGTTACTCTTAGGTTTAACGGTTACACTTTGGTTTAGGGTTGAGGTTTACGATTAGGTTTAAGATTAGGGGTTAGGTTATGGTACAGGGTTAGGGTTAAGTGTTAGGTTTAGTGTTGAAGATTAGGATTAGGGTTAGGATTAAAGGTTATCGTGAGAGTTAACGCTTAAGGTTAAGGTTAGGAGTTAGGGTTTAGGGTTAGGGTTAGGGATAGGGTTAGTTTCAGTTAGTTTAGTGCTATGGTTTGTGTTAGAGGTTAGGGTTAGGTTTACTGGTCACGGCTAGGGTTAGGTTTAGGGGGTAGCATTAGGGTTAGGCTTATGTTTAGTGTTAAGGGATAGGATTAGGGATAAGTGTTGGGTTTAGGGTTAGGGTTTAGTGTTAGGGTTATCATTAAGGATTAGGGGTAGGGTCAGGGTTAAATGCTTGGTTGCGGGTAAAGGTTAGGGTCAGGGTTAAGGTTCACGGATAGGGTTAGTGTTAAGGGTTACGGGTAGGATTAGGGTTCAGGGTTAGAGTTAGCATTAGGGCTTAAGGTTAGGATTAGGCGGTAGGTTAGATTTAGGGTTAGATCTAGGCGTTCGGGTAAGGGCTAGCGTTAGTGTTAAGAGATAGGGTTAGGTTTAATGCTTAGGATTAGGGTTAGGGTTTGGGGTTAAAGTAAGTGTTAGGGGTTAGGTTTCAGGATCAAAGGTTAGGGTTATTTTTAGCTGTAGTGTTAGGGTTATTGATAAGGGATCCCATTAGCATTAAGGGTCTTCCTTACTGTAGGCTTAAGGGTTAGGCTTAGAGTTAAAGGTTAAGGTTAGGGTCAGTGTTAAGATTTAGGGTGAGGGTTAACGGTTAGGGTAAAGGTTAAGCGTTAGGGTTAGGGATTAGTCATTAGGGATTTTGGTTAGTGTTAGGGTTAGCGGTTAGGAGTTAGTGTTTTATGAAGGGGTTTGGTTAGAATTAGGATTGGGGTTAGAGTTCGGGTGAGGTATAGGGGTTAGGTTTAGGGGTTAGTTTTAGGGTAAAAGGATAGGATTAGGGTTACGGGTTGGGCTTAGGTTTAGGGTTAAAGTTTACTGCTAGGGTTAGGGATAGGGTTCAGGCTTAGCTTTACGGGTTCTGGTTAGGGTTAGGTGTTAGGTTAGTGTCAGGGTTAGGTCTAGTCGTCAGGGTAAGGTTTAGGGTTAGCTTTAAGAGCTAGGGTTAGGTTTAA
>NW_027182937.1:300000-302500 GCF_041146395.1 Eulemur rufifrons
GTATTTGTTAGGCATAGCGTTGGGGTTAGAAGTAAGGGTTACTGTCAGTGTTAGGGTTGTAGGTAGGGTTACGGTTAGGGTTAGCGGTTTAGAATTAGCGTTAGGGATTAGGTGTCACAGTGATGACTAGGAGATAGGGTTATTATTATGGGATAGGGGTTTTTCTCAGGAAATGGTTTTTGCATTAACGTTAGGATAAGAGGTTAAAGTTAGGCGCACGGTGAGGTTTACGTGTTAAGGGGAGAAATAGGAACAGGGTTGGGTGTTATGTTCAGGGTTAGGGTTATCTGTTAAAGGTATTGTTTATGCTTAGCGCACGGGCCCTGTCTGCATTAGGCGGGCAGGGGGAGTTTAGGGGGCTGGGATTGTACCCGGGAACCCACTCTATCATACTCTGGGTATGGGCCGTGGGTTTCATGCAGGACACAGTGGTAGAGCCTCCTTTCACGCATGGCATGGGAGGATGGCAGGCTTTCTAAACTCTAAGAAAGCAAGAAGTATGAGAATGAGATTTAGGGTAGGATTATGGTTAGGGTTAAGGATGAAATTTAGTGTTAGGGTGAGGGCTTAGGGTTAGGGTTTAGGGTTAGGCTTAAAGGTTACTCTTAGGTTTAACGGCTACACTTTGGTTTAGGGTTGAGGTTTACGGTTAGGGTTAAGATGAGGGGTTAGTGTTTGGTACAGGGTTAGGGTTAAGTGTTAGGTTTAGGGTTGAAGATTAGGATTAGGGTTAGGATTAAAGGTTAGCGTGAGAGTTAACGCTTAGGGTTAAGGTTAAGAGTTAGGGTTTAGGGTTAGGGTAGGGGTTAGGTTTAGTTTTAGGGTTAGAGTTATGTGCTATGGTTTGTGTTAGAGGTTAAGGTTAGGTTTACTGGTCACGGTTAGGGTTACGTTTAGGGGTTTGCGTTAGGATTAGGGTTAAGAGATAGGATTAGGGTTAAGTGTTGGGCTTAGGGTTAGGGTTTAGTGTTAGTGTTATCATTAAGGATTAGGGGTAGGGTCAGGGTTAAATGCTTGGGTGCGGGTAATGGTTAGGGTCAGGGTTAAGGTTCACGGATAGGGTTAGTGTTAAGGGTTACGGGTAGGTTTAGGGTTCAGGGTTAGAGTTAGCATTAGGGCTTAAGGTTAGGATTAGTTGGTAGGTTCGATTTAGGGTTAGATCTAGGCATTAGGGTAAGGGATAGCGTTAGGGTTCAGAGATAGGGTTAGGTTTAATGCTTAGGATTAGGGTTAGGGTTTGGGGTTAAAGTAAGTGTTAGGGGTTAGGTTTAAGGAACCAAGGTTAGGGTTATTTTTAGCTGTAGTGTTAGGGTTAGGGATAAGGGATCCCATTAGCATTAAGGGTCTTCCTTACTGTAGGCTTAAGGGTTAGGCTTAGAGTTAAAGGTTAAGGTTAGGGTCAGTGTTAAGCTTTAGGGTGAGGGTTAACGGTTAGGGTAAAGGTTAAGTGTTAGGGTTAGGGATTAGTGATTAGGGTTTTTGGTTAGTGTTAGGTTAGCGGTTAGTGTTTTATGAAGGGGTATGGTTAGAATTAGGATTGGGGTTAGAGTTTGGGTGAGGTATAGGGGTTAGGTTTAGGGGTTAGTTTTAGGGTAAAAGGATAGGATTAGGGTTACGGGTTGGGCTTAGGTTTAGGGTTAAAGTTTACTGCTAGGGTTAGGGATAGGGTTCAGGGTTAGCTTTAGGGGTTCTGGTTAGGGTTAGGTGTTAGGTTAGTGTCAGGGTTAGGTCTAGTCGTGAGGGTAAGGTTTAGGGTTAGCTTTAAGAGCTAGGGTTAGGTTTAATGGTTAGGATTAGGATTAGGGTTAAGGGTAAGGGTAAGTCTTAGGGGTTAGGGTGAAGGGTTAGGGTCAAGGGTTAGGGTTTTTGTTAGGCATAGCGTTGGGGTTAGAAGTAAGGGTTACTGTCAGTGTTAGGGTTGTAGGTAGGGTTACGGTTAGGGTTAGCGGTTTAGAATTAGGGTTAGGGATTAGGTGTCACAGTGATGACTAGGAGATAGGGTTAGAATTATGGGATAGCGGTGGTTCTCAGGAAATGGGTTATGCATTAACGTTAGGATAAGAGGTTAAAGTTAGGCGCACGGGGAGGTTTACGTGTTAAGGGGAGAAATAGGAACAGGGTTGGGTGTTATGTTCAGGGTTAGGGTTATCTGTTAAAGGTATTGTTTATGCTTAGCACACGGGCCCTGTCTGCATTAGGCGGGCGGGGGGAGTTTAGGGGGCTGGGATTGTACCCGGGAACCCACTCTATCATACTCTGGGTATGGGCCCATGGGTTTCATGCAGGACGCAGTGGTAGAGCCTCCTTTCACCCATGGCATGGGAGGATGGCAGCCTTTCTAAACTCTAAGAAAGCAAGAAGTGTGAGAATGAGATTTAGGGTTGGATTATGGTTAGGGTTAAGAATGAAGTTTAGTGTTAGGGTGAGGGCTTAGTCTTAGGTATTAGGGTTAGGGTTAAAGGTTACTCTTAGGTTTAACGGTTACACTTTGGTTTAGGGT
>NW_027182937.1:312500-412500 GCF_041146395.1 Eulemur rufifrons
TTAAAGTAAGTGTTAGGGGTTAGGTTTCAGGATCAAAGGTTAGGGTTATTTTTAGCTGTAGTGTTAGGGTTAGGGATAAGGGATCCCATTAGCATTAAGGGTCTTCCTTACTGTAGGATTAAGGGTTAGGCTTAGAGTTAAAGGTTAAAGTTAGGGTCAGTGTTGAGATTTAGAGTGAGGGCTAACAGTTAGGGTAAAGGTTCAGCGTTAGGGTTAGGGATTAGTGATTAGGCTTTTTGGTTAGTGTTAGGGTTAACGGTTAGGAGTTAGTGTTTTATGAAGGGGTATGGTTAGAATTAGGATTGGGGTTAGAGTTAGGGTGAGGTATAGGGGTTAGGTTTAGGGGTTAGTTTTAGGGTAAAAGGATAGGATTAGGGTTACGGGTTGGGCTTAGGTTTATGGTTAAAGTTTACTGCTAAGGTTAGGGATAGGGTTCAGGCTTAGCTTTAGGGGTTCTGGTTAGGGTTAGGTGTTAGGTTAGTGTCAGGGTTAGGTCTAGTCGTGAGGGTAAGGTTTAGGGTTAGCTTTAAGAGCTAGGGTTAGGTTTAATGGTTAGGATTAGGATTAGGGTTAAGGGTTAGGGTAAGGCTTAGGGGTTAGGGTTAAGGGTTAGTGTCAAGGGTTAGGGTTTTTGTTAGGCATAGCGTTGGGGTTAGAAGTAAGGGTTACTGTCAGTGTTAGGGTTGTAGGTAGGGTTACGGTTAGGGTTAGAGGTTTAGAATTAGGGTTAGGGATTAGGTGTCACAGTGATGACTAGGAGATAGGGTTAGAATTATGGGATAGGGGTTGTTCTCAGGAAATGGGTTATGCATTAACGTTAGGATAAGAGGTTAAAGTTAGGCGCACGGGGAGGTTTACGTGTTAAGGGGAGAAATAGGAACAGGGTTGGGTGTTATGTTCAGGGTTAGGGTTATCTGTTAAAGGTATTGTTTATGCTTAGCGCACGGGCCCTGTCTGCATTGGGCGGGCGGGGGGAGTTTAGGGGGCTGGGTTTGTACCCGGGAACCCACTCTATCATACTCTGGGTATGGGCCCATGGGTTTCATGCAGGACGCAGTGGTAGAGCCTCCTTTCACGCATGGCATGGGAGGATGGCAGGCTTTCTAAACTCTAAGAAAGCAAGAAGTCTGAGAATTAGATTTAGGGGTAGGATTATGGTTAGGGTTAAGGATGAAGTTTAGTGTTAGGGTGAGGGCTTAGGGTTATGGATTAGGGTTAGTGTTAAAGGCTACTCTTAGGTTTAACGGTTACACTTTGGTTTAGGGTTGAGGTTTACGGTTAGGGTTAAGATGAGGGGTTAGGGTTTGGTACAGGGTTAGGGTTAAGTGTTAGGTTTAGGGTTGAAGATTAGGATTAGGGTTAGGATTAAAGGTTAGCGTGAGAGTTAACGCTTAGGGTTAAGGTTAAGAGTTAGGGTTTAGGGTTAGGGTTGGGGTTAGGTTTAGTTTTAGGGTTAGAGTTATGTACTATGGTTTGTGTTAGAGGTTAAGGTTAGGTTTACTGGTCACGGTTAGGGTTACGTTTAGGGGTTTGCGTTAGGGTTAGGGTTAAGGGATAGGATTAGGGTTAAGTGTTGGGCTTAGGGTTACGGTTTAGTGTTAGTGTTATCATTAAGGATTAGGGGTAGGGTCAGGGTTAAATGCTTGGGTGCGGGTAATGGTTAGGGTCAGGGTTAAGGTTCACGGATAGGGTTCGTGTTAAGGGTTACGGGTAGGTTTAGGGTTCAGGGTTAGAGTTAGCATTAGGGCTTAAGTTTAGGATTAGGCGGTAGGTTCGATTTAGGGTTAGATCTAGGCGTTAGGGTAAGGGCTAGCGTTAGGGTTCAGAGATAGGGTTAGGTTTAATGCTTAGGATTAGGGTTAGGGTTTGGGGTTAAAGTAAGTGTTAGGGGTTAGGTTTAAGGATCAAAGGTTAGTGTTCTTTTTAGCTGTAGTGTTAGGGTTAGGGATAAGGGATCCCATTAGCATTAAGGGTCTTCCTTACTGTAGGGTTAAGGGTTAGGCTTAGAGTTAAAAGTTAAGGTTAGGGTCAGTGTTAAGATTTAGGGTGAGGGTTAACGGTTAGGGTATAGGTTAAGTGTTAGGGTTAGGGATTAGTGATTAGGGTTTTTGGTTAGTGTTAGGTTAGCGGTTAGTGTTTTATGAAGGGGTATGGTTAGAATTAGGATTGGGGTTAGAGTTAGGGTGAGGTATAGGGGTTAGGTTTAGGGGTTAGTTTTAGGGTAAAAGGATAGGATTAGGGTTACGGGTTGGGCTTAGGTTTAGGGTTAAAGTTTACTGCTAGGGTTAGGGATAGGGTTCAGGGTTAGCTTTAGGGGTTCTGGTGAGGGTTAAGTTTTAGGTTAGTGTCAGGGTTAGGTCTAGTCGTGAGGGTAAGGTTTAGGGTTAGCTTTAAGAGCTAGGGTTAGGTTTAATGGTTAGGATTAGGATTAGGGTTAAGGGTTAGGGTAAGTCTTAGGGGTTAGGGTGAAGGGTTAGGGTCAAGGGTTAGGGTTTTTGTTAGGCATAGCGTTGGGGTTAGAAGTAAGGGTTACTGTCATTGTTAGGGTTGTAGGTAGGGTTACGGTTAGGGTTAGCGGTTTGGAATTAGGGTTAGGGATTAGGTGTCACAGTGATGACTAGGAGATAGGGTTAGAATTATGGGATAGGGGTTGTTCTCAGGAAATGGGTTATGCATTAACGTTAGGATAAGAGGTTAAAGTTAGGCGCACGGTGAAGTTTACGTGTTAAGGGGAGAAATAGGAACAGGGTTGCGTGTTATGTTCAGGGTTAGGGTTATCTGTTAAAGGTATTGTTTATGCTTAGCGCACGGGCCCTGTCTGCATTAGGCGGGCGGGGGGGAGTTTTGGGGGCTGGGATTGTACCCGGGAACCCACTCTATCATACTCTGGGTATGGGCCCGTGGGTTTCATACAGGACACAGTGGTAGAGCCTCCTTTCACGCATGGCATGGGAGGATTGCAGGCTTTCTAAACTCTAAGAAAGCAAGAAGTCTGAGAATTAGATTTAGAGTTAGGATTATGGTTAGGGTTAAGGATGAAGTTTAGTGTTAGGGTGAGGGCTTAGGGTTAGGGATTAGGGTTAGGGTTAAAGGTTAGTCTTAGGTTTAACGGTTACACTTTGGTTTAGGGTTGAGGTTTACGGTTAGGGTTAAGATGAGGGGTTAGGGTTTGGTACAGGGTTAGGGTTAAGTGTAAGGTTTAGGGTTGAAGATTAGGATTAGGGTTAGGATTATAGGATAGCGTGAGAGTTAACGCTTAGGGTTAAGGTTAAGAGTTAGGGTTCAGGGTTAGGTTTAGGGTTAGGGTTAGTTTTAGGGTTAGAGTTATGTGCTATGGTTTGTGTTAGAGGTTAGGGTTAGGTTTACTGGTGACGGTTATGGTTACGTTTTGGGGTTAGCATTAGGGTTAGGGTTAGGGTTAGGGATAAGGGATAGGATTAGGGTTAAGTGTTGGCCTTAGGGTTAGGGTTTAGTGTTAGGGTTATCATTAAGGACTAGGGGTAGGGTCAGGGTTAAATGCCTGGGTGCGGGTAATGGTTAGTGTCAGAGTTAAGGTTCACGGATAGGGTTAGTGTTAAGGGTTACGGGTAGGTTTAGGGTTCAGGGTTAGAGTTAGCATTAGGGCTTAAGGTTAGGATTAGGCGGTAGGTTCGATTTAGGGTTAGATCTAGGCGTTCGGGTAAAGGCTAGCGTTAGGGTTAAGAGATAGGGTTAGGTTTAATGCTTAGGCATAGGGTTAGGGTTTGGGGTTAAAGTAAGTGTTAGGGGTTAGGTTTAAGGATGAAAGGTTACTGTTATTTTTAGCTGTA
Source organism: Eulemur rufifrons (assembly GCF_041146395.1). Taxonomy (NCBI): domain Eukaryota; kingdom Metazoa; phylum Chordata; class Mammalia; order Primates; family Lemuridae; genus Eulemur; species Eulemur rufifrons. The sequence continues at coordinate 316,310 of NW_027182937.1, forward strand.
GTGTTAGGGTTACGGAAAAGGGATCCCATTAGCATTAAGGGTCTTCCTTACTGTAGGGTTAAGGGTTAGGCTTAGAGTTAAAGGTTAAGGTTAGGGTCAGTGTTAAGATTTAGGGTGAGGGTTAACGGTTCGGGTAAAGGTTAAGCGTTAGGGTTAGGGATTAGTGATTAGGGTTTTTGGTTAGTGTTAGGGTTAGCGGTTAGGAGTTAGTGTTTTAAGAAGGGGTATGGTTAGAATTAGGATTGGGGTTAGAGTTAGGGTGAGGTATAGGGGTTAGGTTTAGGGGTTAGTTTTAGGGTAAAAGGATAGGATTAGTGTTACGGGTTGGGCTAGGTTTAGGGTTAAAGTTTACTGCTAGGGTTAGGGATAGGGTTCAGGGTTAGCTTTAGGGGTTCTGGTTAGGGTTAGGTGTTAGGTTAGTGTCAGGGTTAGGTCTAGTCGTGAGGGCAAGGTTCAGGGTTATCTTTAAGAGCTAGGGTTAGGTTTAATGGTTAAGATTAGGATTAGGGTTAAGGGTTAGGGTAAGGCTTAGGGGTTAGGGTGCAGGGTTAGGGTTTTTTTAGGCATAGCGTTGGGGTTAGAAGTAAGGGTTACTGTCAGTGTTAGGGTTGTAGGTAGGGTTACGGTTAGGGTTAGCGGTTTAGAATTAGGGTTAGGGATTAGGTGTCACAGTGATCACTAGGAGATAGGGTTAGAATTATGGGATAGCAGTTGTTCTCAGGAAATGGGTTATGCATTAACGTTAGGATAAGAGGTTAAAGTTAGGCGCACGGGGAGGTTTACGTGTTAAGGGGAGAAATAGGAACAGGGTTGGGTGTTATGTTCAGGGTTAGGGTTATCTGTTAAAGGTATTGTTTATGCTTAGCGCACGGGCCCTGTCTGCATTAGGCGGGCGGGGGGAGTTTAGGGGGCTGGGATTGTACCCGGGAACCCACTCTATCATACTCTGGGTATGGGCCCGTGGGTTTCATGCAGGACACAGTGGTAGAGCCTCCTTTCACCCATGGCATGGGAGGATGGCAGGCTTTCTAAACTCTAAGAAAGCAAGAAATGTGAGACTGAGAGTTAGGGTTGGATTATGGTTAGGGTTAAGGATGAAGTTTAGTGTTAGGGTGAGGGCTTAGGCTTAGGTATTAGGGTTAGTGTTAAAGGTTACTCTTAGGTTTAACGGTTACACTTTGGTTTAGGGTTGAGGTTTAAGATTAGGGTTAAGAAGAGGGGTTAGGTTATGGTACAGGGTTAGGGTTAAGTGTTAGGTTTAGTGTTGAAGATTAGGATTAGGGTTAGGATTAAAGGTTAGCGTGAGAGTTAACGCTTAGGGTTAAGGTTAAGAGTTAGGGGTTAGTGGTTAGGGTTAGGGATAGTGTAGGGTACGATTGGGTTAGGGGTTAGGGTTAGGGGTTAGGGTTAGGTTAGGGTTAGGGTTAGGGTTAGGGGTTAGGGCTAGTTATAGGGCTAGGGCTAGGGCTAGGAGTTAGGTTTAGGGTTACGGGTTAGGGTTAGGGTTAGGGGTTAGGGTTAGGGCTAGGGCTTGGTCTAGGGTTAGGGTCAGGGTCAGGGTCAGGGGTCAGGGTCAGGGTCAGGGGTTAGGGTTAGGGGTTAGGGTTATGGTTAGGGGTTAGGGTTAGGGTTAGGGTTAGGTTAGGGTTAGGGTTAAGGGATAGGATTAGGGTTAAGTGTTGGGCTTAGGGTGAGGGTTTAGTGTTAGGGTTATCATTAAGGATTAGGGTTAGGGTCAGGGTTAAATGCTTGGGTGCGGGAAATAGTTAGGGTCAGGGTTAAGGTTCACGGATATGGTTAGTGTTAAGGGTTACGGGTAGGTTTAGGGTTCAGGGTTAGAGTTAGCATTAGGGCTTAAGGTTAGGATTAGGCGGTAGGTTAGATTTAGGGTTAGATCTAGGCGTTAGGGTAAGGGCTAGCGTTAGGGTTAAGAGACAGGGTTAGGTTTAATGCTTAGGATTAGGGTTAGGGTTATGGGTTAAAGTAAGTGTTAGGGGTTAGGTTTAAGGATCCAAGGTTAGGGTTATTTTTAGCTGTAGTGTTAGGGTTAGGGATAAGGGATCCCATTAGCATTAAGGGTCTTGCTTACAGTAGGGTTAAGGGTTAGGCTTAGAGTTAAAGGTTAAGGTTAGGGTCAGTGTTAAGATGTAGGGTGAGGGCTAATGGTTAGGGTAAAGGTTAAGCGTTAGGGTTAGGGATTAGTGATTTGGATTTTTGGTTAGTGTTAGGGTTAGCGGTTAGGAGTTAGTGTTTTATGAAGGGGTATGTTTAGAATTAGGATTGGGGTTAGAGTTAGGGTGAGGTATAGGGGTTAGGTTTAGGGGTTAGTTTTAGGGTAAAAGGATAGGATTAGGGTTACGGGTTGGGCTTAGGTTTAGGGTTAAAGTTTACTGCTAGGGTTAGGGATAGGGTTCAGGGTTAGCTTTAGGGGTTCTGGTTAGGGTTAGGTGTTAGGTTAGTGTCAGCGTTAGGTCTAGTCGTGAGGTTAAGGTTTAGGGTTAGCTTTAAGAGCTAGGGTTAGGTTTAATGGTTAGGATTAGGATTAGGGTTAAGGGTTAGGGTAAGGCTTAGGGGTGAGGGTGAAGGTTTAGGGTTTTTGTTAGGCATAGCGTTGGGGTTAGAAGTAAGGGTTACTGTCAGTGTTAGGGTTGTAGGTAGGGTTACGGTTAGGGTTAGCGGTTTAGAATTAGGGTTAGGGATTAGGTGTCACAGTGATGACTAGGAGATAGGGTTAGAATTATGGGATAGGGGTTGTTCTCAGGAAATGGGTTATGCATTAACGTTAGGATAAGATGTTAAAGCTAGGCGCACGGTGAGGTTTACGTGTTAAGGGGAGAAATAGGAACAGGGTTGGGTGTTATGTTGAGGGTTAGGGTTATCTGTTAAAGGTATTGTTTATGCTTAGCGCACGGGCCCTGTCTGCATTGGGCGGGCGGGGGGAGTTTAGGGGACTGGGATTGTACCCGGGAACCCACTCTATCATACTCTGGGTATGAGCCTGTGGGTTTCATGCAGGACGCAGAGGTAGAGCCTCCTTTCACGCATGGCATGGGAGGATTGCAGGCTTTCTAAACTCTAAGAAAGCAAGAAGTCTGAGAATTAGATTTAGGGTTAGGATTATGGTTAGGGTTAAGGATGAAGTTTAGTGTTAGGGTGAGGGCTTAGGGTTACGGATTAGGGTTAGGGTTAAAGGTTAGTCTTAGTTTTAATGGTTACACTTTGGTATAGGGTTCAGGTTTACCGTTAGGTTTAAGATGAGGGGTTAGGGTTTGGTACAGGGTTAGGGTTAAGTGTTAGGTTTAGGGTTGAAGATTAGGATTAGGGTTAGGATTAAAGGTTAGCGTGAGAGTTAACGCTTAGGGTTAAGGTTAAGAGTTAGGGTTTAGGTTTAGGGTTAGGGTTAGGGTTAGATTTAGGGTTAGAGTTATGAGCTACGCTTTGTGTTAGAGGTTAGGTTTACGTTTACTGGTCACGGTGAGGGTTACGTGTAGGGGGTAGCATTAGGGTTAGGGTTAGGGTTAAGGGATAGGATTAGGGATAAGTGTTGGGCTTAGGGTTAGGGTTTAGTGTTAGGGTTAGCATTAAGGATTAGTGTTAGGGTCAGGGTTAAATGCTTGGGTGAGGGTAATAGTTAGGGTCAGGGTTAAGGTTCACGGATAGGGTTAGTGTTAAGGGTTACGGGTAGGTTTAGGGTTCAGGGTTAGAGTTAGCCTTAGGGCTTAAGGTTAGGATTAGGCGGTAGGTTAGACTTAGCGTTAGATCTAGGCGTTAGGGTAAGGGCTAGCGTTAGGGTTAAGAGATAGGGTTAGGTTTAATGCTTAGGATTAGGGTTAGGGTTTGGGGTTAAAGTAAGTGTTAGGGGTTAGGTTTCAGGATCAAAGGTTAGGGTTATTTTTAGCTGTAGTGTTAGGGTTAGGGATAAGGGATCCCATTAGCATTAAGGGTCTTCCTTACTGTAGGATTAAGGGTTAGGCTTAGAGTTAAAGGTTAAGGTTAGGGTCAGTGTTGTGATTTAGAGTGAGGGTTAACAGTTAGGGTAAAGGTTAAGCGTTAGGGTTAGGGATTAGTGATTAGGGTTTTTGGTTAGAGTTAGGGTTAGCAGTTAGGAGTTAGTGTTTTATGAAGGGGTATGGTTAGAATTAGGATTGGGGTTAGAGTTAGGGTGAGGTATAGGGGTTAGGTTTAGGGGTTAGATTTAGGGTAAAAGGATAGGATTAGGGTTACGGGTTGGGCTTAGGTTTAGGGTTAAGGTTTACTGCTAGGCTTAGGGATAGGGTTCAGGGTTAGCTTTAGGGGTTCTGGTTAGGGTTAGGTGTTAGGTTAGTGTCAGGGTTAGGACTAGTCGTGAGGGTAAGGTTTAGGGTTAGCTTTAAGAGCTAGGGTTAGGTTTAATGGTTAGGATTAGGATTAGGGTTAAGGGTTAGGGTAAGGCTTAGGGGTTAGGGGGAAGGTTTAGGGTCAAGGGTTACAGTTTTTGTTAGGCATAGCTTTGGGTTTAGAAGTAAGGGTTACTGTCAGTGTTAGGGTTGTAGGTAGGGTTACGGTTAGGGTTAGCGGTTTAGAATTAGGGTTAGGGATTAGGTGTCACAGTGATGACTAGGAGATAGGGTTAGAATTATGGGATAGGGGTTGTTCTCAGGAAATGGGTTATGCATTAACGTTAGGATAAGAGGTTAAAGTTAGGCGCACGGTGAGGTTTACGTGTTAAGGGGAGAAATAGGAACAGGGTTGGGTGTTATGTTCAGGGTTAGGGTTATCTGTTAAAGGTATTGTTTATGCTTAGCGCACGGGCCCTGTCTGCATTAGGCGGGCGGGGGGAGTTTAGGGGGCTGGGATTGTACCCGGGATCCCACTCTATCATACTCTGGGTATGGGCCCGTGGGTTTCATGCAGGACACAGTGGTAGAGCCTCCTTTCACGCATGGCATGGGAGGATTGTAGGCTTTCTAAACTCTAAGGAAGCAAGAAAGTCTGAGAATTAGATTTAGGGTTAGGATTCTGGTTAGGGTTAAGGATGAAGTTTAGTGTTAGGGTGAGGGCTTAGGGTTAGGTAATAGGGTTAGGGTTAAAGGTTACTCTTAGGTTTAACGGTTACACTTTGGTTTAGGGTTGAGGTTTACGGTTAGGGTTAAGATGAGGGGTTAGGGTTTGGTGCAAGGTTAGGGTTAAGTGTTAGGTTTAGGGTTGAAGATTAGGATTACGGTTAGGATTAAAGTTTAGCGTGAGAGTTAACGCTTAGGGTTAAGGTTAAGAGTTAGGGTTTAGGGTTAGGGTTAGGGTTACTGTTAGTGTTAGGGTTAGAGTTATGTGCTATGGTTTGTGTTAGAGGTTACGGTTAGGTTTACTGGTCACGGTTAGGGTTACGTTTAGGGGGTAGCATTAGGATTAGGGTTAGTGTTAAGGGATAGGATTAGGGATAAGTGTTGGGCTTAGGGTTAGGTTTTAGTGTTATGGTTAGCATTAAGGTTTAGGGTTAGGGTCAGGGTTAAATGCTTGGGTGCGGGTAATGGTTAGGGTCAGGGTGAAGGTTCACGGATAGGGTTAGTGTTAAGGGTTACGGGTAGGTTTAAGGTTCAGGGTTAGTGTTAGCATTAGGGCTTAAGGTTAGGATTAGGCGGTACGTTAGATTTAGGGTTAGATCTAGGCTTTAGGGTAAGGGCTAGCGTTAGGGTTAAGAGATAGGGTTAGGTTTAATGCTTAGGATTAGGGTTAGGGTTTGGGTTTAAAGTAAGTGTTAGAGGTTAGGTTTAAGGATCTAAGGTTAGGGTTATTTTTAGCTGTAGTGTTAGGGTTAGAGATAAGGGATCCCATTAGCATTAAGGGTCTTCCTTACTGTAGGGTTAAGGGTTAGGCTTAGAGTTAAAGGTTAAGGTTAGGGTCAGTGTTAAGATTTAGGGTGAGGGTTAACGGTTAGGGTAAAGGTTAAGCGTTAGGGTTAGGGATTAGTGATTAGGGTTTTTGGTTAGTGTTAGGGTTAGCGGTTAGGAGTTAGTGTTTTATGAAGGGGTATGGTTAGAATTAGGATTAGGGTTAGAGTTAGGTGAGGTATAGGGGTTAGGTTTAGGGTAAAAGGATAGGATTAGGGTTACGGGTTGGGCTTAGGTTTAGGGTTAAAGTTTACTGCTAGGGTAAGGGTTAGGGTTCAGGGTTAGCTTTAGGGGTTCTGGATAGGGTTAGGTGGTAGGTTAGTGTCAGGGTTAGGTCTAGTCGTGAGGGTAAGGTTTAGGGTTAGCTTTAGGAGCCAGGGTTACGTTTAATGGTTAGGATTAGGATTAGGGTTAAGGGTTAGGGTAAGGCTTAGGGGTTAGGGTGAAGGGTTAGGGTCAAGGTTTAGGGTTTTTGTTAGGCATAGCGTTGGGGTTAGAAGTAAGGGTTCCTGTCAGTGTTAGGGTTGTAGGTAGGGTTACGGTTAGGGTTAGCGGTTTAGAATTAGGGTTAGGGATTAGGTGTCACAGTGATGACTAGGAGATAGGGTTAGAATTATGGGATAGGGGTTGTTGTCAGGAAATGGGTTATGCATTAACGTTAGGATAAGAGGTTAAAGTTAGGCTCACGGTGAGGTTTACGTGTTAAGGGGAGAAATAGGAACAGGGTTGGGTGTTATGTTCAGGGTTAGGGTTATCTGTTAAAGGTATTGTTTATGCTTAGCGCACGGGCCCTGTCTGCATTAGGCGGGCGGGGGGAGTTTAGGGGGCTGGGATTGTACCCGGGAACCCACTCTATCATACTCTGGGTATGGGCCCGTGGGTTTCATGCAGGACACAGTGGTAGAGCCTCCTTTCACGCATGGCATGGGAGGATTGCAGGCTTTCAAAACTCTAAGAAAGCAAGAAGTCTGAGAATTAGATTTAGGGTTAGGATTATGGTTAGGGTTAAGGATGAAGTTTAGTGTTAGGGTGAGGGCTTAGGGTTAGGGATTAGGTTAAGGGTTAAAGGTTACTCTTAGGTTTAACGGTTACACTTTGGTTTAGGGTTGAGGTTTACGGTTAGGGTTAAGATGAGGGGTTAGGGTTAGGTACAGGGTTAGGGTTAAGTGTTAGGTTTAGGGTTCATGATTAGGATTAGGTTTGGGATTAAAGGTTAGCGTGAGAGTTAACGCTTAGTGTTAAGGTTAAGAGTTAGTGTTTAGGGTTAGGGTTAGGGTTAGGGTTAGTTTTAGGGTTAGAGTTATGTGGTATGGTTTGTGTTAGAGGTTAGGGTTAGGTTTACTGGTCACGGTTAGGGTTACGTTTAGGGGGTAGCATTAGGGTTAGGGTTAGGGTTAAGGGATAGGATTAGGGATAAGTGTTGGGCTTAGGGTTAGGGTTTAGTGTTATGGTTAGCATTAAGGATTAGGGTTAGGGTCAGGGTTAAATGCTTGGTTGCGGGTAATGTTTAGGGTCAGGATTAAGGTTCACGGATAGGGTTAGTGTTAAGGGTTACGGGTAGGTTTAAGGTTCAGGGTTAGTGTTAGCATTAGGGCTTAAGGTTAGGATTAGGGTTAGGGTTAAGGGTTAGGGTAAGGCTTAGGGGTTAGGGTGAAGGGTTAGGGTTTTTATTAGGCATAGCGTTGGGGTTAGAAGTAAGGGTTACTGTCAGTGTTAGGGTTGTAGGTAGGGTTACGGTTAGGGTTAGCGGTTTAGAATTAGGGTTAGGGATTAGGTGTCACAGTGATCACTAGGAGATAGGGTTAGAATTATGGGATAGGGTTTGTTCTAAGGAAATGCGTTATGCATTAACGTTAGGATAAGAGGTTAAAGTTAGGCACACGGTGAGGTTTACGTATTAAGGGGAGAAATAGGAACAGGGTTGGGTGTTACGTTCAGGGTTAGGGTTATCTGTTAAAGGTATTGTTTATGGTTAGCGCACGGGCCCTGTCTGCATTAGGCGGGCGGGGGGAGTTTCGGGGGCTGGGATTGTACCCGGGAACCCACTCTATCATACTCTGGGTATGGGCCCGTGGGTTTCATGCAGGACACAGTGGTAGAGCCTCCTTTCACGCATGGCATGGGAGGATTGCAGGCTTTCAAAACTCTAAGAAAGCAAGAAGTCTGAGAAATAGATTTAGGGTTAGGATTATGGTTAGGGTTAAGGATGAAGTTTAGTGTTAGGGTGAGGGCTTAGTGTTAGGGATTAGGGTTAGGGTTAAAGGTTACTCTTAGGTTTAACGGTTACACTTTGTTTTAGGGTTGAGGTTTACGATTAGGGTTAAGATGAGGGGTTGGGGTTTGGTACAGGGTTAGGGTTAAGTGTTAGGTTTAGGGTTGAAGATTAGGATTAGGGTTAGGATTAAAGGTTAGCGTGAGAGTTAACACTTAGGGTTAAGGTTAAGAGTTAGGGTTTAGGGTTAGGGTAAGGGTTAGTTTTAGGGTTAGAGTTATGTGCTATGGTTTGTGTTAGAGGTTAGGGTTAGGTTTACTGGTCACGGTTAGGGTTACGTTTAGGGGTTAGCATTAGGGTTAGGGTTAGGGTTAGGGTTAAGGGATAGGATTAGGGTTAAGTGTTGGGCTTAGGGTTAGGGTTTAGTGTTAGGGTTATCATTAAGGATTAGGGGAAGGGTCAGGGTTAAATGCTTGGGTGCGGGTAATGGTTAGGGTCAGGGTGAAGGTTCACGGATAGGGTTAGTGTTAAGGGTTACGGGAAGGTTTAGGGTTCAGGGTTAGAGTTTGCATTAGGGCTTAAGGTTAGGATTAGGCGGTAGGTTAGATTTAGGGTTAGATCTAGGCGTTAGGGTAAGGGCTAGCGTTAGGGTTAAGAGATAGGGTTAGGTTTAATGCTTAGGATTAGGGTTAGGGTTTGGGGTTAAAGTAAGTGCTAGGGGTTAGGTTTAAGGATCCAAGGTTAGGGTTATTTTTAGCTGTAGTGTTAGGGTTAGGGATAAGGGATCCCATTAGCATTAAGGGTCTTCCTTACTGTAGGGTTAAGGGTTAGGCTTAGAGTTAAAGGTTAAGGTTAGGGTCAGTGTTAAGATTTAGGGTGAGGGTTAACGGTTAGGGTAAAGGTTAAGCGTTAGGGTTAGGGATTAGTGATTAGGGTTTTGGTTAGTGTTAGGGTTAGCGGTTAGGAGTTAGTGTTTTATGAAGGGGTATGGTTAGAATGAGGATTGGGGTTAGAGTTAGGGTGAGGTATAGGGGTTAGGTTTAGGGGTTAGTTTCAGGGTAAAAGGATAGGATTAGGGTTACGGGTTGGGCTTAGGTTTAGGGTTAAAGTTTACAGCTAGGGTTAGGGATAGGGTTCAGGGTTAGCTTTAGGGGTTCTGGTTAGGGTTAGGTGTTAGGTTAGTGTCAGGGTTAGGTCTAGTCGTGAGGGTAAGGTTTAGGGTTATCTTTAAGAGCTAGGGTTAGTTTTAATGGTTAGGATTAGGATTAGGGTTAAGGGTTAGGATAAGGCTTAGGGGTTAGGGTGAAGGTTTAGGGTTTTTGTTAGGCATAGCGTTGGGTTTAGAAGTAAGGGTTACTGTCAGTGTTAGGGTTGTAGGTAGGGTTATGGTTAGGGTTAGCGGTTTAGAATTAGGGTTAGGGATTAGGTGTCACAGTGATGACTAGGAGATAGGGTTAGAATTATGGGATAGGGGTTGTTCCCAGGAAATGGGTTATGCATTAACGTTAGGATAAGAGGTTAAAGTTAGGCGCACGGTGAGGTTTACGTGTTAAGGGGAGAAATAGGAACAGGGTTGGGTGTTATGTTCAGGGTTAGGGTTATCTGTTAAAGGTATTGTTTATGCTTAGCGCACGGGCCCTGTCTGCATTAGGCGGGCGGGGGGAGTTTAGGGGGCTGGGATTGTACCCGGGAACCCACTCTATCATACTCTGGGTATGGGCCCGTGGGTTTCATGCAGGACACAGTGGTAGAGCCTCCTTTCACGCATGGCATGGGAGGATTGCAGGCTTTCAAAACTCTAAGAAAGCAAGAAGTCTGAGAATTAGATTTAGGGTTAGGATTCTGGTTAGGGTTAAGGATGAAGTTTAGTGTTAGGGTGAGGGCTTAGGGTTAGGGATTAGGTTAAGGGTTAAAGGTTACTCTTAGGTTTAACGGTTACACTTTGGTTTAGGGTTGAGGTTTACGGTTAGGGTTAAGATGAGGGGTTAGGGTTTGGTACAGGGTTAGGGTTAAGTGTTAGGTTTAGGGTTGAAGATTAGGATTAGGGTTAGGATTAAAGGTTAGCGTGAGAGTTAACGCTTAGGGTTAAGGTTAAGAGTTAGGGTTTAGGGTTAGGGTTAAGGTTAGGGTTAGTTTTAGGGTTAGAGTTATGTGGTATGGTTTGTGTTAGAGGTTAGGGTTAGGTTTACTGGTCACGGTTAGGGTTACGTTTAGGGGGTAGCATTAGGGTTAGGGTTAGGGTTAGGGTTAATGGATAGGATTAGGGTTAAGTGTTGGGCTTAGGGTTAGGGTTTAGTGTTAACGTTAGCATTAAGGATTAGGGTTAGGGTCAGGGTTAAATGCTTGGGTGCGGGTAATGGTTAGGGTCAGGGTTTAGGTTCACGGATAGGGTTAGTGTTAAGGGTTATGGGTAGGTTTAGGGTTCGGGGTTAGTGTTAGCATTAGGGCTTAAGTTTAGGATTAGGCGGTAGGTTAGATTTAGGGTTAGATCTAGGCGTTAGGGTAAGGGCTAGCTTTAGGGTTAAGAGATAGGGTTAGGTTTAAGGCTTAGGATTAGGGTTAGGGTTTGGGGTTAAAGTAAGTGTTAGGGGTTAGGTTTAAGGATCCAAGGTTAGGGTTATTTTTAGCTGTAGTGTTAAGGTTAGGGATAAGGGATCCAATTAGCATTAAGGGTCTTCCTTACTGTAGGTTTAAGGGTTAGGCTTAGAGTTAAAGGTTAAGGTTAGGGTCAGTGTTAAGATTTAGGGTGAGGGTTAACGGTTAGGGTAAAGGTTAAGCGTTAGGGTTAGGGATTAGTGATTAGGGTTTTTGGTTAGTGTTAGAGTTAGCGGTTAGGAGTTAGTGTTTTATGAAGGGGTATGGTTAGAATTAGGATTGGGGTTAGAGTTAGGGTGAGGTATAGGGGTTAGGTTTAGGGGTTAGTTTTAGGGTAAAAGGATAGGATTAGGGTTATGGGTTGGGTTTAGGTTTAGGGTTAAAGTTTACTGCTTGGGTTAGGGATAGGGTTCAGGGTTAGCTTTAGGGGTTCTGGTTAGGGTTAGGTGTTAGGTTAGTGTCAGGGTAAGGTCTAGTCGTGAGGGTAAGGTTTAGGGTTAGCTTTAAGAGCTAGGGTTAGGTTTAATGGTTAGGATTAGGATTAGGGTTAAGGGTTAGGGTAAGGCTTAGGGGTTACGGTGAAGGGTTAGGGTCAAGGGTTAAGGTTTTTGTTAGGCATAGCGTTGGGGTTAGGAGTAAGGGTTACTGTCAGTGTTAGGGTTGTAGGTGGGGTTACGCTTAGGGTTAGCGGTTTAGAATTGGGTTAGGGATTAGGTGTCACAGTGATGACTAGGAGATAGGGTTAGAATTATGGGATAGGGGTTGGTCTCAGGAAATGGGTTATGCATTAACGTTAGGATAAGAGGTTAAAGTTAGGGACACGGTGAGGTTTACAAGTTAAGGGGAGAAATAGTAACAGGGTTGGGTGTTATGTTCAGGGTTAGGGTTATCTGTTAAAGGTATTGTTTATGCTTAGCGCACGGGCCCTGTCTGCATTAGGCGGGCGGGGGGACTTTAGGGGGCTGGGATTGTACCCGGGAACCCACTCTATCATACTCTGGGAATGGGCCCGTGGGTTTCATGCAGGACACAGTGGTAGAGCCTCCTTTCACGCATGGCATGGGAGGATTGCAGGCTTTCTAAACTCTAAGAAAGCAAGAAGTCTGAGAATTAGATTTAGGGTTAGGATTATGGTTAGGGTTAAGGATGAAGTTTAGTGTTAGGGTGAGGGCTTAGGGTTAGGGATTAGGGTTAGGGTTAAAGGTTACTCTTAGTTTTAACGGTTACGCTTTGGTTTAGGGTTGAGGTTTACGGTTAGGGTTAAGATGAGGGGTTAGGGTTTGGTACAGGGTTAGGGTTAAGTGTTAGGTTTAGGGTTGAAGATTAGGATTAGGGTTAGGATTAAAGGTTAGCGTGAGAGTTAACGCTTAAGGTTAAGGTTAAGAGTTAAGGTTTAGGGTTAGGGTTAGGGTTAGGGTTAGTTTTAGGGTTGGAGTTATGTGCTATGGTTTGTGTTAGAGGTTAGGGTTAGGTTTACTGGTCACGGTTAGGGTTACGTTTAGGGGGTAGCATTAGGGTTAGGGTTAGGGTTAAGGGATAGGATTAGGGATAAGTGTTGGGCTTAGGGTTAGGGTTTAGTGTTAGGGTTAGCATGAAGGATTAGGTTTAGGGTCAGGGTTAAATGCTTGGGTGCGGGTAATTGTTAGGGTCATGGTTTAGGTTCACGGATAGGGTTAGTGTTAAGGGTTACGGGTAGGTTTAGGGTTCAGGGTTAGTGTTAGCATTAGGGCTTCAGGTTAGGATTAGGCGGTAGGTTAGATTTAGGGTTAGATCTAGGCGTTAGGGTAAGGGCTAGCATCAGGGATAAGAGATAGGGTTAGGTTTAATGCTTAGGATTAGGGTTAGGGTTTGGGGTGAAAGTAAGTGTTAGGGGTTAGGTTTAAGGATCCAAGGTTAGGGTTATTTTTAGCTGTAGTGTTAGGGTTAGGGATAAGGGATCCCATTATCATTAAGGGTCTTCCTTACTGTAGGGTTAAGGGTTAGGCTTAGAGTTAAAGGTTAAGGTTAGGGTCAGTGTTAAGATTTAGGGTGAGGGTTAACGGTTAGGGTAAAGGTTAAGCGTTAGGGTTAGGGATTAGTGATTAGGGTTTTTGGTTAGTGTTAGGGTTAGCGGTTAGGAGTTAGTGCTTTATGAATGGGTATGGTTTGAATTAGGATTGGGGTTAGAGTTAGGGTGAGGTATAAATGTTAGGTTTAGGGGTTAGTTTTAGGGTAAAAGGATAGGATTAGGGTTACGGTTTGGGCTTAGGTTTAGGGTTAAAGTTTACTGCTAGGGTTAGGCATAGGTTTCAGGGTTAGCTTTAGCGGTTCTGGTTAGGGTTATGTGTTAGGTTAGTGTCAGGGTTAGGTCTAGTCGTGAGGGTAAGGTTTAGGGTTAGCTTTAAGAGCTAGGGTTAGGTTTAATGGTTAGGATTAGGATTAGGGTTAAGGGTTAGGGTAAGGCTTAGGGGTTAGGGTGAAGGGTTAGGGTCAAGGGTTAGGGTTTTTGTTAGGCATAGCGTTGGGGTTAGAAGTAAGGGTTACTGTCAGTGTTAGGGTTGTAGGTAGGGTTACGGTTAGGGTTAGCGGTTTAGAATTAGGGTTAGGGATTAGGTGTCACAGTGATGACTAGGAGATAGGGTTAGAATTATGGGATAGGGGTTGTTCTCAGGAAATGGGTTATGCATTAACGTTAGGATAAGAGGTTAAAGTTAGGCGCACGGTGAGGTTTACGTGTTAAGGGGAGAAATAGGAACAGGGTTGGGTGTTATGTTCAGGGTTAGGGTTATCTGTTAAAGGTATTGTTTATGCTTAGCGCACGGGCCCTGTCTGCATTAGGCGGGCGGGGGGAGTTTAGGGGGCTGGGATTGTACCCGGGAACCCACTCTATCATACTCTGGGTATGGGCCCGTGGGTTTCATGCAGGACACAGTGGTAGAGCCTCCTTTCACGCATGGCATGGGAGGATTGCAGGCTTTCTAAACTCTAAGCAAGCAAGAAGGCTGAGAATTAGATTTAGGGTTAGGATTCTGGTTAGGGTTAAGGATGAAGTTTAGTGTTAGGGTGAGGGCTTAAGGTTAGGGATTAGGGTTAGGGTTAAAGGTTACTCTTAGGTTTAACAGTTACACTTTGGTTTAGGGTTGAGGTTTACGGTTAGGGTTAAGATGAGGGGTTAGGGTTTGGTACAGGGTTAGGGTTAAGTGTTAGGTTTAGGGTTGAAGATTAGGATTAGGGTTAGGATTAAAGGTTAGCGTGAGAGTTAACGCTTAGGGTTAACGTTAAGAGTTAGGGTTTAGGGTTAGGGTTAGGGTTAGTTTTAGGGTTATAGTTAGGAGCTATGGTTTGTGTTAGAGGTTAGGGTTAGGTTTACTGGTCACGGTTAGGGTTACGTTTAGGGGGTAGCATTAGGGTTAGGGTTAGGGTTAAGGGATAGGATTAGGGTTAAGTGTTGGGCTTAAGGTTAGGGTTTAGTGTTAGGGTTAGCATTAAGGATTAGGGTGAGGGTGAGGGTTAAATGCTTGGTTGCGGGTAATGGTTAGGGTCAGGGTTAAGGTTCACGGATAGGGTTAGTGTTAAGGGTTACGGGTAGGTTTAGGGTTCAGGGTTAGTGTTAGCATTAGGGCTTAAGGTTAGGATTAGGCGGTAGGTTAGATTTAGGGTTAGATCTAGGCGTTAGGGTAAGGGCTAGCGTTAGGGTTAAGAGATAGGGTTAGGTTTAATGCTTAGGATTAGGGTTAGGGTTTGGGGTTAAAGTAAGTGTTAGGGGTTAGGTTTAAGGATCAAAGGTTAGGGTTATTTTTAGCTGTAGTGTTAGGGTTAGTGATAAGGGATCCCATTAGCATTAAGTGTCTTCCTTACTGTAGGGTTAAGGGTTAGCCTTAGAGTTGAAGGTTAAGGTTAGGGTCAGTGTTAAGATTTAGGGTGAGGGTTAACGGTTAGGGTAAAGGTTAAGCGTTAGGGTTAGGGATTAGAGATTAGGGTTTTTGGTTAGTGTTAGGGTTAGCGGTTAGGAGTTAGTGTTTTATGAAGGGGTATGGTTAGAATTAGGATTGGGGTTAGAGTTAGGGTGAGGAATAGGGGTTAGGTTTAGGGGTTAGTTTTAGGGTAAAAGGATAGGATTAGGGTTACGGGTTGGGCTTAGGTTTAGGGTTAAAGTTTACTGCTGGGGTTAGGGATAGGGTTCAGGGTTAGCTTTAGGGGTTCTGGTTAGGGTTAGTTGTTAGGTTAGTGTCAGGGTTAGGTCTAGTCGTGAGGGTAAGGTTTAGGGTTAGCTTTAAGAGCTAGGGTTAGGTTTAATGGTTAGGATTAGTATTAGGGTTAAGGATTAGGGTAAGGTTTAGGGGTTAGGGTGAAGGGTTAGGGTCAAGGGTTAGGGTTTTTGTTAGGCATAGCGTTGGGGTTAGAAGTAAGGGTTACTGTCAGTGTTAGGGTTGTAGGTAGGGTTACGGTTAGGGTTAGCGGTTTAGAATTAGGGTTAGGGATTAGGTGTCACAGTGATGACTAGGAGATAGGGTTAGAATTATGGGATAGGGGTTGTTCTCAGGAAATGGGTTATGTATTAACGTTAGGATAAGAGGTTAAAGTTAGGCGCACGGTGAGGTTTACGTGTTAAGGGGAGAAATAGGAACAGGGTTGGGTGTTATGTTCAGGGTTAGGGTTATCTGTTAAAGGTATTGTTTATGCTTAGCGAACGGGCCCTGTGTGCAGTAGGCGGGCGGGGGGAGGTTAGGGGGCTGGGATTGTACCCAGGAACTCACTCTATCATACTCTGGGTATGGGCCCATGGGTTTCATGCAGGACACAGTGGTAGAGCCTCCTTTCACGCATGGCATGGGAGGATTGCAGGCTTTCTAAACTCTAAGAAAGCAAGAAGTCTGAGAATTAGATTTAGGATTCTGGTTAGGTTTAAGGATGAAGTTTAGTGTTAGGGTGAGGGCTTAGGGTTAGGGATTAGTGTTAGGGTTAAAGGTTATTCTTAGGTTTAACGGTTACACTTTGGTTTAGGGTTGAGGTTTATGGTTAGGGTTAAGATGAGGGGTTAGGGTTTGGTACAGGGTTAGGGTTAAGTGTTAGGTTTAGGGTTGAAGATTAGGATTAGGGTTAGGATTAAAGGTTAGCGTTAGAGTTAACGCTTAGTGTTAAGGTTAAGTGTTAGGGTTTAGGGTTAGGGATAGGGTTAGTTTTAGGGTTAGAGTTATGTGCTATGGTTTGTGTTAGAGGTTAGGGTTAGGTTTACTGGTCACGGTTAGGGTTATGTTTAGGGGTTAGCATTAGGGTTAGGGTTAGGGTTAAGTGATAGAATTAGGGTTAAGTGTTGGGCTTATCGTTAGGGTTTAGTGTTAAGGTTAGCATTAAGGATAAGGTTAGGGTCAGGGTTAAATGCTTGGGTGCGGGTAATGGTTAGGGTCAGTGTTAAGGTTCACGGATAGGGTTAGTGTTAAGGGTTACGGGTAGGTTTAGGGTTCAGGGTTAGTGTTAGCATTAGGGCTTAAGGTTAGGATTAGGCGGTAGGTTAGATTTAGGGTTAGATCTAGGCGTTAGGGTAAGGGCTAGCGTTAGGGTTAAGAGATAGGGTTAGGTTTAATGCTTAGGATTAGGGTTAGGGTTTGGGGTTAAAGTAAGTGTTAGGGGTTAGGTTTAAGGATCCAAGGTTAGGGTTATTTTTAGCTGTAGTGTTAGGGTTAGGGATAAGGGATCCCATTAGCATTAAGGGTCTTCCTTACTGTAGGGTTAAGGGTTAGGCTTAGAGTTAAAGGTTAAGGTTAGGGTCAGGGTTAAGATTTAGGGGGAGGGTTAACGGTTAGGGTAAAGGTTAAGCGTTAGGGTTAGGGATTAGTGATTAGGGTTTTTGGTTAGTGTTAGGGTTAGCGGTTAGGAGTTAGTGTTTTATGAAGGGGTATGGTTAGAATTAGGATTTGGGTTAGAGTTAGGGTGAGGTATAGGGGTTAGGTTTAGGGGTTAGTTTTAGGGTAAAAGGATAGGATTAGAGTTACGGGTTGGGCTTAGGTTTAGGGTTAAAGTTTACTGCTGGGGTTAGGGATAGGGTTCAGGGTTAGCTTTAGGGGTTCTGGTTAGGGTTAGGTGTTAGGTTAGTGTCAGGGTTAGGTCTAGTCGTGAGGGTAAGGTTTAGGGTTAGCTTTAAGAGCTATGGTTAGGGTTAGTTTTAGGGTTAGAGTTATGTGCTATGGTTTGTGTTAGAGGTTAGGGTTAGGTTTACTGGTCACGGTTAGGGTTACGTTTAGGGGGTAGCTTTAGGGTTAGGGTTAGGGTTAAGGGATAGGATTAGGGTTAAGTTTTGCGCCGAGGGTTAGGGATTAGTGTTAGGTTTATCATTAAGGATTAGGGTTAGAATCAGGTTTAAATGCATGGGTGCGGGTAATGGTTAGGGTCAGGGTTATGGTTCACGGATAGGGTTAGTGTTAAGGGTTACGGGTAGGTCTAGGGTTCAGGGTTAGTGTTAGCATTAGGGCTTAAGGTTAGGATTAGGCGGTAGGTTAGATTTAGTGTTAGATCTAGGCGTTAGGGTAAGGGCTAGCGTTAGGGTTAAGAGATAGGGTTAGGTTTAAGGCTTAGGATTAGGGTTAGGGTTTGGGGTTAAAGTAAGTCTTAGGGGTTAGGTTTAAGGATCCAAGGTTAGGGTTATTTTTAGCTGTAGTGTTAGGGTTAGGGATAACGGAACCCATTAGCATTAAGGGTCTTCCTTACTGTAGGGTTAAGGGTTAGGCTTAGAGTTAAAGGTTAAGTTTAGGGTCAGTGTTAAGATTTCGGGTGAGGGTTAACGGTCAGGGTAAAGGTTAAGCGTTAGGGTGAGGGATTAGTGATTAGGGTTTTTGGTTAGTGTTAGGGTTAGCGGTTAGGAGTTAGTGTTTTATGAAGGGGTATGGTTAGAATTAGGATTGGGGTTAGAGTTAGGGTGAGGTATAGGGGTTAGGTTTAGGGGTTAGTTTTAGGGTAAAACGAAAGGATTAGGGTTACGGGTTGGGCTTAGGTTTAGGGTTAAATTTTACTGCTAGGGTTAGGGATAGGGTTCAGGGTTAGCTTTAGGGGTTCTGGTTAGGGTTAGGTGTTAGGTTAGTGTCAGGGTTAGGTCTAGCTGAGGGTAAGTTTTAGGGTTAGCTTTAAGAGCTAGGGTTAGGTTTAATGGTTAGGATTAGGATTAGGGTTAACGGTTAGGTAAGGCTTAGGGGTTAGGGTGAAGGGTTAGGGTCAAGGTTTAGGGTTTTTGTTAGGCATAGCGTTGGGGTTAGAAGTAAGGGTTACTGGCAGTGTTAGGGTTGTAGGTAGGGTTCCGGTTAGGGTTAGCGGTTTAGCATTATGGTTAGGGATTAGGTGTCACAGTGATGACTAGGAGATAGGGTTAGAATTATGGGATAGGGGTTGTTCTCAGGAAATGGGTTATGCATTAACGTTATGATAAGAGGTTAAAGTTAGGCGCACGGTGAGTTTTACGTGTTAAGGGGAGAAATAGGAACAGGGTTGGGTGTTATGTTCAGGGTTAGGGTTATCTGTTAAAGGTATTGTTTATGCTTACTGCACGGGCCCTGTCTGCATTAGGCGGGCGGGGGGAGTTTAGGGGGCTGGGATTGTACCCGGGAACCCACTCTATCATACTCTGGGTATGGGCCCGTGGGTTTCATGCAGGACACAGTGGTAGAGCCTCCTTTCACGCATTGCATGGGAGGATTGCAGGCTTTCTAAACTCTAAGAAAGCAAGAAGTCTGAGAATTAGATTTAGGGTTAGGATTATTTTTAAGGTTAAGGATGAAGTTTAGTGTTAGGGTGAGGGCTTAGGTTTAGGGATTAGGGTTAGGGTTAAAGGATACTCTTAGGTTTAACGGTTACACTTTGGTTTAGGTTTGAGGTTTACGTTTAGGGTTAAGATGAGGGGTTAGGGTTTGGTACAGGGTTAGGGTTAAATGTTAGGTTTCGGGTTCAAGATTAGGATTAGGGTTAGGATTAAAGGTTAGCGTGAGAGTTAACGCTTAGGGTTAAGGTTAAGGGTTAGGGTTTAGGGTTAGGGTTAGGGTTAGGGTTAGTTTTAGGGTTAGAGTTATGTGCTATGGTTTGTGTTACAGGTTAGGGTTAGGTTTACTGTTAACGGTTAGGGTTATGTTTAGGGGGTAGCATTAGCGTTAGTGTTAGGGTTAACGGATAGGATTAGGGTTAAGTGTTGGGCTGAGGGTTAGGGTTAAGTGTTAGGGTTAGCATTAGGATTAGGGTTAAGGTCAGGGTTAAATGCTTGGATGCGGGTAATGGTTAGGGTCAGGGTTAAGGTTCACGGATAGAGTTAGTGTTAAGGGTTACGAGTAGGTTTAGGGTTCAGGGTTAGTGTTAGCATTAGGGCTGAAGGTTAGGATTAGGCGGTAGGTTAGATTTAGGGTTAGATCTAGGCGTTAGGGTAAGGGCTAGCGTTAGGGTTTAGAGATAGGATTAGGTTTAATGCTTAGGATTAGGGTTAGGGTTTGGGGTTAAAGTAAGTGTTAGGGGTTAGGTTTAAGGGTCCAAGGTTAGGGTTATTTTTAGCTGTAGTGTTAGGGTTAGGGATAAGGGATCCCATTAGCATTAAGGGTCTTCCTTACTGTAGGGTTAAGGGTTAGGCTTAGAGTTAAAGTTTAAGGTTAGGGTCAGTGTTAAGATTTAGGGTGAGGGTTAACGGTCAGAGTAAAGGTTAAGCGTTAGGGTTAGGGATTAGTGATTAGGGATTTTGGTTGGTGTTAGGGTTAGCGGTTAGGGGTTAGTGTTTTATGAAGGGGTAGGGTTAGAATTAGGATTGGGGTTAGAGTTAGGGTGAGGTATAGGGGTTAGGTTTAGGGGTTAGTTTTAGGGTAAAAGGATAGGATTAGGGTTACGGGTTGGGCTTTGGTTTAGGGTTAAAGTTTATTGCTAGGTTTAGGGATAGGGTTCACGGTTAGCTTTAGGGGTTCTGGTTAGGGTTAGGTGTTAGGTTAGTGTCAGGGTTAGGTCTAGTCGTGAGGGTAAGGTTTAGGGTTAGCTTTAAGAGCTAGGGTTAGGTTTAATGGTTAGGATTCGGATTAGGGTTAGGGGTTAGGGTAAGGCTTAGGGGTTAGGGTGAAGGGTTAGGGTCAAGGGTTAGGGTTTTTGTTAGGCATAGCGTTGGGGTTAGAAATACGGGTTACTGTCAGTGTTAGGGTTGTAGGTAGGGTTACGGTTAGGGTTAGCGGTTAGGAATTAGGGTTAGGGATTAGGTGTCACAGTGATGACTAGGAGATAGGGTTAGAATTATGGGATGGGGTTGTTCTCAGGAAATGGGTTATGCATTAACGTTAGGATAAGAGGTTAAAGTTAGGCGCACGGTGAGGTTTACGTGTTAAGGGGAGAAATAGGAACAGGGTTGGGTGTTATGTTCAGGGTTAGGGTTATCTGTTAAAGGTATTGTTTTTGCTTAGCGCACGGGCCCTGTCTGCATTAGGCGGGCGGGGGGAGTTTAGGGGGCTGGGATTGTACCCGGGAACCCACTCTATCATACTCTGGGTATGGGCCCGTGGGTTTCATGCAGGACACAGTGGTAGAGCCTCCTTTCACGCATGGCATGGGAGGATTGCAGGCTTTCTAAACTCTACGAAAGCAAGAAGTCTGAGAATTAGATTTAGGGTTAGGATTATGGTTAGGGTTAAGGATGACGTTTAGTGTTAGGGTGAGGGTTTAGGGTTAGGAAATAGGGTTAGGGTTAAAGGTTACTCTTAGGTTTAACGGTTACACTTTGGTTTAGGGTTGAGGTTTACGGTTAGGGTTAAGAAGAGGGGTTAGGGTTTGGTACAGGGTTAGGGTTAAGTGTTAGGTTTAGGGTTGAAGATTAGGATTAGGGTTAGGATTAAAGGTTAGCGTGAGAGTTAACGCTTAGAATTAAGGTTAAGAGCTAGGGTTTAGGGTTAGGTTTAGGGTTAGTTTTAGGGTTAGAGTTATGTGCTATGGTTTGTGTTAGAGGTTAGGGTTAGGTTTACTGGTGACGGTCAGGGTTACGTTTAGGGGTTAGCATTAGGGTTAGGGTTAGGGTTAGGGTTAAGGGATAGGATTAGGGTTAAGTGTTAGGCTTAGGGTTAGGGTTTAGTGTTAAGGTTAGCATTAAGAATTAGGGTTAGGGTCAGGGTTAAATGCTTGGGTGCGGGTAATGATTAGGGTCAGGGTTTAGGCTCAAGGATAGGGTTAGTGTTAAGGGTTACGGGTAGGTTTAGGGTTCAGGGTTAGAGTTAGCATTAGGGCTTAAGGTTAGGATTAGGCGGTAGGTTAGATTTAGGGTTAGATCTAGGCGTTAGGGTAAGGGCTAGCGTTAGGGTTAAGAGATAGGGTTAGGTTTAATTCTTAGGATTAGGGTTAGGGTTTGGGGTTAAAGTAAGTGTTAGGGGTTAGGTTTAAGCATCCAAGGTTAGGGTTATTTTTAACTGTAGTGTTAGGGTTAGGGATAAGGGATCCCATTAGCATTAAGGGTCTTCCTTACTGTAGGGTTAAGGGTTAGGCTTAGAGTTAAAGGTTCAGGTTAGGGTCAGTGTTAAGATTTAGGGTGAGGGTTAACGGTTAGGGTAAAGGTTAAGCGTTAGGATAGGGATTAGTGATTAGGGTTTTTGGTTAGTGTTAGGGTTAGCGGTTAGGAGTTAGTGTTTTATGAAGGGGTATGGTTAGAATTCGGATTGGGGTTAGAGTTAGGGTGAGGTATAGGGGTTAGGTTTAGGGGTTAGTTTTAGGGTAAAAGGATAGGATTAGGGTTACGGGTTGGGCTTAGGTTTAGGGTTAAAGTTTACTGCTAGGGTTAGGGATAGGGTTCAGGGTTAGCTTTAGGGGTTCTGGTTAGGGTTAGGTGTTAAGTTAGTGTCAGGGTTAGGTCTAGTCGTGAGAGTAAGGTTTAGGGTTAGCTTTAAGAGCTAGGGTTAGGTTTAATGGTTAGGATTAGGATTAGGGTTAAGGGTTAGGGTAAGGCTTAGGGGTTAGTGTGAAGGGTTAGGGTTTTTGTTAGGCATAGCGTTGGGGTTAGAAGTAAGGGTTACTGTCAGTGTTAGGGTTGAAGGTAGGGTTACGGTTAGGGTTAGCGGTTTAGAATTAGGGTTAGGGATTAGGTGTCACAGTGATGACTAGGAGATAGGGTTAGAATTATGGGATAGGGGTTGTTCTAAGGAAATGGGTTATGCATTAACGTTAGGATAAGAGGTTAAAGTTAGGCGCACGGTGAGTTTTACGTGTTAAGGGGAAAAATAGGAACAGGGTTGGGTGTTATGTTCAGGGTTAGGGTTATCTGTTAAGGGTATTGTTTATGCTTAGCGCACGGGCCCTGTCTGCATTAGGCGGGCGGGGGGAGTTTAGGGGGCTGGGATTGTACGCGGGAACCCACTCTATCATACTCTGGGTATGGGCCCGTGGGTTTCATGCAGGACACAGTGGTAGAGCCTCCTTTCACGCATGGCATGGGAGGATTGCAGGCTTTCTAAATTCTAAGAAAGCAAGAAGCCTGAGAATTAGATTTAGGGTTAGGATTATGGTTAGGGTTAAGGATGAAGTTTAGTGTTAGGGTGAGGGTTTAGGGTTAGGGATTAGGGTTAGGGTTAAAGGTTACTCTTAGTTTTAACGGTTACACTTTGGTTTAGGGTTGAGGTTTACGGTTAGGGTTAAGAAGAGGGGTTAGGGTTTGGTACAGGGTTAGGGTTAAGTGTTAGGTTTAGGGTTGAAGATTAGGATTAGGGTTAGGATGAAAGGTTAGCGTGAGAGTTAACGCTTAGGGATAAGGTTAAGAGTTAGGGTTTAGGGTTAGGGTTAGGGTTAGTTTTAGGGTCAGAGTTATGTGCTATGGTTTGTGTTAGAGGTTAGGGTTAGGTTTACTGGTCACGGTTAGGGTTACGTTTAGGGGTTAGCATTACGGTTAGGGTTAGGGTTAGGGTTAAGGGTTAGGATTAGGGTTAAGTGTTGGGCTTAGGGTTAGGGTTTAGTGTTAAGGTTAGCATTAAGGATTAGGGTTAGGGTCAGGGTTAAATGCTTGGGTTCGGGTAATGGTTAGGGTCAGGGTTTAGGTTCACGGATAGGGTTAGTGTTAAGGGTTACGGGTAGGTTTAGGGTTCAGGGTTAGTGTTAGCATTAGGACTTAAGCTTAGGATTAGGCGGTAGGTTAGATTTAGGGTTAGATCTAGGCGTTAGGGTAAGGGCTAGCGTTAGGGTTAAGAGATAGGGTTAGGTTTAATGCTTAGGATTAGGGTTAGGGTTTGGGGTTAAAGTAAGTGTTAGGGGTTATGTTTAAGGATCAATGGTTAGGGTTATTTTTAGCTGTAGTGTTAGGGTTACGGATAAGCGATCCCATTAGCATTAAGGGTCTTCCTTACTGTAGGGTTAAGTGTTAGGCTTAGAGTTAAAGGTTAAGGTTAGGGTCAGTGTTAAGATTTAGGGTGAGGGTTAACGGTTAGGGTAAAGGTTAAGCGTTAGGGTTAGGGATTAGTGATTAGTGTTTTTGGTTAGTGTTAGGGTTAGCGGTTAGGAGTTAGTGTTTTATGAAGGGGTATGGTTAGAATTAGGATTGGGGTTAGAGTTAGGGTGAGGTATAGGGGTTAGGTTTAGGGGTTAGTTTTAGGGTAAAAGGATAGGATTAGTGTTACGGGTTGGGCTTAGGTTTAGGGTTAAAGTTTACTGCTAGGGTTAGGGATAGGGTTCAGGGTTAGCTTTAGGGGTTCTGGTTAGGGTTAGGTGTTAGGTTAGTGTCAGGGTTAGGTCTAGTCGTGAGGGTAAGGTTTAGGGTTAGCTTTAAGAGCTAGGGTTAGGTTTAATGGTTAGGATTAGGATTAGGGTTAAGGGTTAGGGTAAGGCTTAGGGGTTAGGGTGAAGGGTTAGGGTCAAGGGTTAGGGTTTTTGTTAGGCATAGCGTTGGGGTTAGAAATAAGGGTTACTGTCAGTGTTAGGGTTGTAGGTAGGGTTATGGTTAGGGTTAGCGGTTTAGAATTAGGGTTAGGGATTAGGTGTCACAGTGATGACTAGGAGATAGGGTTAGAATTATGGGATAGGGGTTGTTCTCAGGAAATGGGTTATGCATTAACGTTAGGATAAGAGGTTAAAGTTAGGCGCATGGTGAGTTTTACGTGTTAAGGGGAAAAATAGGAACAGGGTTGGGTGTTATGTTCAGGGTTAGGGTTATCTGTTAAAGGTATTGTTTATGCTTAGCGCACGGGCCCTGTCTGCATTAGGCGGGTGGGGGGAGTTTAGGGGGCTGGGATTGTACGCGGGAACCCACTCTATCCTACTCTTGGTATGTGCCCGTGGGTTTCATGCAGGACACAGGGGTAGAGCCTCCTTTCACGCATGGCATGGGAGGATTGCAGGCTTTCTAAACTCTAAGAAAGCAAGAAGCCTGAGAATTAGATTTAGGGTTAGGATTATGGTTAGGGTTAAGGATGAAGTTTAGTGTTAGGGTGAGGGTTTAGGGTTAGGGATTAGGGTTAGGGTTAAAGGTTACTCTTAGTTTTAACGGTTACACTTTGGTTTAGGGTTGAGGTTTACGGTTAGGGTTAAGAAGAGGGGTTAGGGTTTGGTACAGGGTTAGGGTTAAGTGTTAGGTTTAGGGTTGAAGATTAGGATTAGGGTTAGGATGAAAGGTTAGGGTGAGTGTTAATGCTTAGGGATAAGGTTAAGAGTTAGGGTTTAGGGTTAGGGTTAGGGTTAGTTTTAGGGTCAGAGTTATGTGCTATGGTGTGTGTTAGAGGTTAGGGTTAGGTTTACTGGTCACGGTTAGGGTTACGTTTAGGGGTTAGCATTACGGTTAGGGTTAGGGTTAGGGTTAAGGGATAGGATTAGGGTTAAGTGTTGGGCTTAGGGTTAGGGTTTAGTGTTAAGTTTAGCATTAAGGATTAGGGTTAGGGTCAGGGTTAAATGCTTGGGTGCGGGTAATGGTTAGGGTCAGGGTTTAGGTTCACGGATAGGGTTAGTGTTAAGGGTTACGGGTAGGTTTAGGGTTCAGTGTAAGTGTTAGCATTAGGGCTTAAGGTTAGGATTAGGCGGTAGGTTAGATTTAGGGTTAGATCTAGGCGTTAGGGTAAGGGCTAGCGTTAGGGTTAAGAGATAGGGTTAGGTTTAATGCTTAGGATTAGGGTTAGGGTTTGGGGTTAAAGTAAGTGTTAGGGGTTAGGTTTAAGGATCCAAGGTTAGGGTTATTTTTAGCTGTAGTGTTAGGGTAAGGGATAAGGGATCCCATTAGCATTAAGGGTCTTCCTTACTGTAGGGTTAAGGGTTAGGCTTAGAGTTAAAGGTTAAGGTTAGGGTCAGTGTTAAGATTTAGGGTGAGGGTTAACGGTTAGGGTAAAGGTTAAGCGTTAGGGTTAGGGATTAGTGATTAGGGTTTTTGGTTAGTGTTAGGGTTAGCGGTTAGGAGTTAGTGTTTTATGAAGGGGTATGGTTAGAATTAGGATTGGAGTTAGAGTTAGGGTGAGGTATAGGGGTTAGGTTTAGGGGTTAGTTTTAGGGTAAAAGGATAGGATTAGGGTTACGGGTTGGGCTTAGGTTTAGGGTTAAAGTTTACTGCTAGGGTTAGGGATAGGGTTCAGGGTTAGCTTTAGGGGTTCTGGTTAGGGTTAGGTGTTAGGTTAGTGTCAGGGTTAGGTCTAGTCGTGAGGGTAAGGTTTAGGGTTAGCTTTAAGAGCTAGGGTTAGGTTTAATGGTTAGGATTAGGATTAGGGTTAAGGGTTAGGGTAAGGCTTAGGGGTTAGGGTGAAGGTTTAGGGTCAAGGGTTAGGGTTTTTGTTAGGCATAGCGTTGGGGTTAGAAGTAAGGGTTACTGTCAGTGTTAGGGTTGTAGGTAGGGTTACGGTTAGGGTTAGCGGTTTAGAATTAGGGTTAGGGATTAGGTGTCACAGTGATGACTAGGAGATTGGGTTAGAATTATGGGATGGGGTTGTTCTCAGGAAATGGGTTATGCATTAACGTTAGGATAAGTGGTTAAAGTTAGGCACACGGTGAAGTTTACGTGTTAAGGGGAGAAATAGGAACAGGGTTGGGTGTTATGTTCAGGGTTAGGGTTATCTGTTAAAGGTATTGTTTATGCATAGCGCACGGGCCCTGTCTGCATTAGGCGGGCAGGGGGAGTTTAGGGGGCTGGGATTGTACCCGGGAACCCACTCTATCATACTCTGGGTATGGGCCCCTGAGTTTCATGCAGGACACAGTGGTAGAGCCTCCTTTCACGCATGGCATGGGAGGATTGCAGGCTTTCTAAACTCTAAGAAAGCAAGAAGTCTGAGAATTAGATTTAGGGTTAGGATTATGGTTAGGGTTAAGGATGAAGTTTAGTGTTAGGTTGAGGGCTTAGGGTTAGGGATTAGGGTTAGGGTTAAAGGTTACTCTTAGGTTTAACGGTTACACATTGGTTTAGGGTTGAGGTTTACGGTTAGGGTTAAGATGAGGGGTTAGGGTTTGGTACAGGGTTAGGGTTAAGTGTTAGGTTTAGGGTTGAAGATTAGGATTAGGGTTAGGATTAAAGGTTAGGGTGAGAGTTAACGCTTAGGGTTAAGGTTAAGAGTTAGGGTTTAGGGTTAGGGTTAGGGTTAGTTTTAGGGTTAGAGTTATGTGCTATGGTTTGTGTTAGAGGTTAGGTTTAGGTTTATTGGTCACGGTTAGGGTTACGTTTAGGGGTTAGCATTAGTATTAGGGTTAGGTTTAAGGGATAGGTTTAGGGTTAAGTGTTGGGCTTAGTGTTAGGGCTTAGTGTTAGGGTTATCTTTAAGGATTAGGTTAAGGTTAGGGTCAGTGTTAACATTTAGGGTGAGGGTTAACGGTTAGGGTAAAGGTTAAGCGTTAGGGTTAGGGATTAGTGATTAGGGTTTTTGGTTAGTGTCAGGGTTAGCGGTTAGGAGTTAGTGTTTTATGAAGGAGTATGGTTAGAATTAGGATTGGGGTTAGAGTTAGGGTGAGGTATAGGTGATAGGTTTAGGGGTTAGTTTTAGGGTAAAAGGATAGGATTAGGGTTACGGGTTGGGCTTAGATTTAGGGTTAAAGTTTACTGCTGTAGTTAGGGATAAGGTTCAGGGTTAGCTTTAGGGGTTCTGGTTAGGGTTAGGTTTAGGTTAGTGTCAGGGTTAGGTCTAGTCTTGAGGGTAAGGTTTAGGGTTAGCTTTAAGAGCTAGGGTTAGGTTTAATGGTTAGGATTAGGGTTAGGGTTTGGGGTTAAAGTAAGTGTTAGGGGTTAGGTTTAAGGATCCAAGGTTAGGGTTATTTTTAGCTGTAGTGTTAGGGTTAGGGATAAGGGAGCCCATTAGCATTAAGGGTCTTCCTTACTGTAGGGTTAAGGGTTAGGCTTAGAGTTAAAGTTTAAGGTTAGGGTCAGTGTTAAGATTTAGGGTGAGGGTTAACGGTTAGGGTAAAGGTTAAGAGTTAGGGTTAGGGTTTTTGGTTAGTGTTAGGGTTAGCGGTTAGGAGTTAGTGTTTTATGATGGGGTATGGTTAGAATTAGGATTGGGGTTAGAGTTAGGGTGAGGTATAGGGGTTAGGTTTAGGGGTTAGTTTTAGGGTAAAAGGATAGGATTAGGGTTAAGGGTTGGGCTTAGGTTTAGGGTTAAAGTTTACTGCTAGGGTTAGGGATAGGGTTCAGGGTTAGCTTTAGGGGTTCTGGTTAGGGTTAGGTGTTAGGTTAGTGTGAGGGTTAGGTCTAGTCGTGAGGGTAAGGTTTAGGGTTAGCTTTAAGAGCTAGGGTTAGGTTTAATGGTTAGGATTAGGATTAGGGTTAAGGGTTAGGGTAAGGCTTAGGGGTTAGGGTGAAGGGTTAGGGTCAAGGGTTAGGGTTTTTGTTAGGCATAGCGTTGGGGTTAGACGTAAGGGTTACTGTCAGTGTTAGGGTTGTAGGTAGGGTTACGGTTAGGGTTAGCGGTTTAGTATTAGGGTTAGGGATTAGGTGTCACAGTGATGACTAGGAGATAGGGTTAGAATTATGGGATAGGGGTTGTTCTCAGGAAATGGGTTATGCATTAACGTTAGGATAAGAGGTTAAAGTTAGGCGCACGGTGAGGTTTACGTGTTAAGGGGAGAAATAGGAACAGGGTTGGGTGTTATGTTCAGGGTTAGGGTTATCTGTTAAAGGTATTGTTTATGCTTAGCGCACGGGCCCTGTCTGCATTAGGCGGGCGGGGGGAGTTTAGGGGGCTGGGATTGTACCCGGGAACCCACTCTATCATACTCTGGGTATGGGCCCGTGGGTTTCATGCAGGACACAGTGGTAGAGCCTCCTTTCACGCATGACATGGGAGGATTGCAGGCTTTCTAAACTCTAAGAAAGCAAGAAGGCTGAGAATTAGATTTAGGGTTAGGATTCTGGTTAGGGTTAAGGATGAAGTTTAGTGTTAGGGTGAGGGCTTAGGGTTAGGGAATAGGATTAGGGTTAAAGGTTACTCTTAGGTTTAACGGTTACACTTTGGTTTAGGGTTGAGGTTTACGGTTAGGGTTAAGATGAGTGGTTAGGGTTTGGTACAGGTTTAGGGTTAAGTGTTAGGTTTAGGGTTGAAGATTAGGATTAGGGTTAGGATTAAAGGTTAGCGTGAGAGTTAACGCTTAGGGTTAAGGTTTAGAGTTAGGGTTTAGGGTTAGGTTTAGGGTTAGGTTTAGTTTTAGGGTTAGAGTTATGTGCTATGGTTTGTGTTAGAGGTTAGGGTTAGGTTTACTGGTTACGGTTAGGGTTACGTTTAGGGGGTAACATTAGGGTTAGGGTTAGGTTTAAAGGATAGGATTAGGGATAAGTGTTGGGCTTAGGGTTAGGGTTTAGTGTTAGGGTTAGCATTAAGGATTAGGGTTAGGGTCAGGGTTAAATGCTTGGGTGCGGGTAATGGTTAGGGTCAGGGTTAAGGTTCACGGATAGGCATAGTGTTAACGGTTACGGGTAGGTTTAAGGTTCAGGGTTAGTGTTAGCATTAGGGCTTAAGGTTAGGATTAGGCGGTAGGTTAGATTTAGGGTTAGATCTAGGCGTTAGGGTAAGGGCTAGCGTTAGGGTTAAGAGATAGGGTTAGGTTTAATGCTTAGGATTAGGGTTAGGGTTTGGGGTTAAAGTAAGTGTTAGGGGTTAGGTTTAAGGATCCAAGGTTAGGGTTATCTTTAGCTGTAGTGTTAGAGTTAGGGATAAGGGATCCCATTAGCATTAAGGGTCTTCCTTACTGTAGGGTTAAGGGTTAGGCTTAGAGTTAAAGGTTAAGGTTAGGGTAAGTGTTAAGATTTAGGGTGAGTGTTAACGGTCAGGGTAAAGGTTAAGCGTTAGGGTTAGGGATTAGTGATTAGGGTTTTTGGTTAGTGTTAGGGTTAGCGGTTAGGAGTTAGTGTTTTATGAAGGGGTATGGTTAGAATTCGGATTGGGGTTAGAGTTAGGGTGAGGTATAGGGGTTAGGTTTAGGGGTTAGTTTTAGGGTAAAAGGATAGGATTAGGGTTACGGGTTGGGCTTAGGTTTAGGGTTAAAGTTTACTGCTAGGGTTATGGATAGGGTTCAGGGTTAGCTTTAGGGGTTCTGGTTAGGGTTAGGTGTTAAGTTAGTGTCAGGGTTAGGTCTAGTCGTGAGGGTAAGGTTTAGGGTTAGCTTTAAGAGCTAGGGTTAGGTTTAATGGTTAGGATTAGGATTAGGGTTAAGGGTTAGGGTAAGGCTTAGGGGTTAGTGTGAAGGGTTAGGGTTTTTGTTAGGCATAGCGTTGGGGTTAGAAGTAAGGGTTACTGTCAGTGTTAGGGTTGAAGGTAGGGTTACGGTTAGGGTTAGCGGTTTAGAATTAGGGTTAGGGATTAGGTGTCACAGTGATGACTAGGAGATAGGGTTAGAATTATGGGATAGGGGTTGTTCTAAGGAAATGGGTTATGCATTAACGTTAGGATAAGAGGTTAAAGTTAGGCGCACGGTGAGTTTTACGTGTTAAGGGGAAAAATAGGAACAGGGTTGGGTGTTATGTTCAGGGTTAGGGTTATCTGTTAAAGGTATTGTTTATGCTTAGCGCACGGGCCCTGTCTGCATTAGGCGGGCGGGGGGAGTTTAGGGGGCTGGGATTGTACGCGGGAACCCACTCTATCATACTCTGGGTATGGGCCCGTGGGTTTCATGCAGGACACAGTGGTAGAGCCTCCTTTCACGCATGGCATGGGAGGATTGCAGGCTTTCTAAATTCTAAGAAAGCAAGAAGCCTGAGAATTAGATTTAGGGTTAGGATTATGGTTAGGGTTAAGGATGAAGTTTAGTGTTAGGGTGAGGGTTTAGGGTTAGGGATTAGGGTTAGGGTTAAAGGTTACTCTTAGTTTTAACGGTTACACTTTGGTTTAGGGTTGAGGTTTACGGTTAGGGTTAAGAAGAGGGGTTAGGGTTTGGTACAGGGTTAGGGTTAAGTGTTAGGTTTAGGGTTGAAGATTAGGATTAGGGTTAGGATGAAAGGTTAGCGTGAGAGTTAACGCTTAGGGATAAGGTTAAGAGTTAGGGTTTAGGGTTAGGGTTAGGGTTAGTTTTAGGGTCAGAGTTATGTGCTATGGTTTGTGTTAGAGGTTAGGGTTAGGTTTACTGGTCACGGTTAGGGTTACGTTTAGGGGTTAGCATTACGGTTAGGGTTAGGGTTAGGGTTAAGGGTTAGGATTAGGGTTAAGTGTTGGGCTTAGGGTTAGGGTTTAGTGTTAAGGTTAGCATTAAGGATTAGGGTTAGGGTCAGGGTTAAATGCTTGGGTTCGGGTAATGGTTAGGGTCAGGGTTTAGGTTCACGGATAGGGTTAGTGTTAAGGGTTACGGGTAGGTTTAGGGTTCAGGGTTAGTGTTAGCATTAGGACTTAAGCTTAGGATTAGGCGGTAGGTTAGATTTAGGGTTAGATCTAGGCGTTAGGGTAAGGGCTAGCGTTAGGGTTAAGAGATAGGGTTAGGTTTAATGCTTAGGATTAGGGTTAGGGTTTGGGGTTAAAGTAAGTGTTAGGGGTTATGTTTAAGGATCAATGGTTAGGGTTATTTTTAGCTGTAGTGTTAGGGTTACGGATAAGCGATCCCATTAGCATTAAGGGTCTTCCTTACTGTAGGGTTAAGGGTTAGGCTTAGAGTTAAAGGTTAAGGTTAGGGTCAGTGTTAAGATTTAGGGTGAAGGTTAACGGTTAGGGTAAAGGTTAAGCGTTAGGGTTAGGGATTAGTGATTAGGGTTTTTGGTTAGTGTTAGGGTTAGCGGTTAGGAGTTAGTGTTTTATGAAGGGGTATGGTTAGAATTAGGATTGGGGTTAGAGTTAGGGTGAGGTATAGGGGTTAGGTTTAGGGGTTAGTTTTAGGGTAAAAGGATAGGATTAGGGTTACGGGTTGGGCTTAGGTTTAGGGTTAAAGTTTACTGCTAGGGTTAGGGATAGGGTTCAGGGTTAGCTTTAGGGGTTCTGGTTAGGGTTAGGTGTTAGGTTAGTGTCAGGGTTAGGTCTAGTCGTGAGGGTAAGGTTTAGGGTTAGCTTTAAGAGCTAGGGTTAGGTTTAATGGTTAGGATTAGGATTAGGGTTAAGGGTTAGGGTAAGGCTTAGGGGTTAGGGTGAAGGGTTAGGGTCAAGGGTTAGGGTTTTTGTTAGGCATAGCGTTGGGGTTAGAAATAAGGGTTACTGTCAGTGTTAGGGTTGTAGGTAGGGTTATGGTTAGGGTTAGCGGTTTAGAATTAGGGTTAGGGATTAGGTGTCACAGTGATGACTAGGAGATAGGGTTAGAATTATGGGATAGGGGTTGTTCTCAGGAAATGGGTTATGCATTAACGTTAGGATAAGAGGTTAAAGTTAGGCGCATGGTGAGTTTTACGTGTTAAGGGGAAAAATAGGAACAGGGTTGGGTGTTATGTTCAGGGTTAGGGTTATCTGTTAAAGGTATTGTTTATGCTTAGCGCACGGGCCCTGTCTGCATTAGGCGGGTGGGGGGAGTTTAGGGGGCTGGGATTGTACGCGGGAACCCACTCTATCCTACTCTTGGTATGTGCCCGTGGGTTTCATGCAGGACACAGGGGTAGAGCCTCCTTTCACGCATGGCATGGGAGGATTGCAGGCTTTCTAAACTCTAAGAAAGCAAGAAGCCTGAGAATTAGATTTAGGGTTAGGATTATGGTTAGGGTTAAGGATGAAGTTTAGTGTTAGGGTGAGGGTTTAGGGTTAGGGATTAGGGTTAGGGTTAAAGGTTACTCTTAGTTTTAACGGTTACACTTTGGTTTAGGGTTGAGGTTTACGGTTAGGGTTAAGAAGAGGGGTTAGGGTTTGGTACAGGGTTAGGGTTAAGTGTTAGGTTTAGGGTTGAAGATTAGGATTAGGGTTAGGATGAAAGGTTAGGGTGAGTGTTAATGCTTAGGGATAAGGTTAAGAGTTAGGGTTTAGGGTTAGGGTTAGGGTTAGTTTTAGGGTCAGAGTTATGTGCTATGGTTTGTGTTAGAGGTTAGGGTTAGGTTTACTGGTCACGGTTAGGGTTACGTTTAGGGGTTAGCATTACGGTTAGGGTTAGGGTTAGGGTTAAGGGATAGGATTAGGGTTAAGTGTTGGGCTTAGGGTTAGGGTTTAGTGTTAAGTTTAGCATTAAGGATTAGGGTTAGGGTCAGGGTTAAATGCTTGGGTGCGGGTAATGGTTAGGGTCAGGGTTTAGGTTCACGGATAGGGTTAGTGTTAAGGGTTACGGGTAGGTTTAGGGTTCAGTGTAAGTGTTAGCATTAGGGCTTAAGGTTAGGATTAGGCGGTAGGTTAGATTTAGGGTTAGATCTAGGCGTTAGGGTAAGGGCTAGCGTTAGGGTTAAGAGATAGGGTTAGGTTTAATGCTTAGGATTAGGGTTAGGGTTTGGGGTTAAAGTAAGTGTTAGGGGTTAGGTTTAAGGATCCAAGGTTAGTGTTATTTTTAGCTGTAGTGTTAGGGTTAGGGATAAGGGATCCATTAGCATTAAGGGTCTTCCTTACTGTAGGGTTAAGGGTTAGGCTTAGAGTTAAAGGTTAAAGTTAGGGTCAGTGTTAAGATATAGGGTGAGGGTTAACGGTCAGGGTAAAGGTTAAGTGTTAGGGTTAGGGATTAGTGATTAGGGTTTTTGGTTAGTGTTAGGGTTAGCGGTTAGGAGTCAGTGTTTTATGAAGGGTTATGGTTAGAATTAGGATTGGGGTTAGAGTTAGTTTGAGGTATAAGGGTTAGGTTTAGGGGTTAGTTTTAGGGTAAAAGGATAGGATTAGGATTACGGGTTGGGCTTAGGTTTAGGGTTAAAGTTTATTGCTAGGGATAGGGATAGGGTTCAGGGTTAGCTTTAGGTGTTTTGGTTAGGGTTAGGTGTTAGGTTAGTGTCAGGGTTTGGTCTAGTCGGGAGAGTAAGGTTTAGGGTTAGCTTTAAGAGCTAGGGTTAGGTTTAATGGTTAGGATTAGGATTAGGGTTAAGGGTTAGGGTAAGGCTTAGGGGTTAGGGTGAAGTGTTAGGGTCAAGGGTTAGGGTTTTTGTTAGGCATAGCGTTGGGGTTAGAAGTAAGGGTTACTGTCAGTGTTAGGGTTGTAGGTAGGGTTACGGTTAGGGTTAGCGTTTTAGAATTAGGGTTAGGGATTAGGTGTCACAGTGATGACTAGAGGATAGGGTTAGAATTATGGGATAGGGGTTTTTCTCAGGAAATGGATTATGCATTAACGTTAGGATAAGAGGTTAAAGTTAGGCGCACGGTGAGGTTTCCGTGTTAAAGGGAGAAATAGGAACAGGGTTGGGTGTTATGTTCAGGGTTAGGGTTATCTGTTAAAGGTATTGTTTATGCTTAGCGCACGGGCCCTGTCTGCATTAGGCGGGCGGGGGGAGTTTAGGGGGCTGGGATTGTACCCGGGAACCCACTCTATCATACTCTGGGTATCGGCCCGTGGGTTTCATGCAGGACACAGTGGTAGAGCCTCCTTTCACGCATGGCATGGGAGGATTGCAGGCTTTCTAAACTCTAAGAAAGCAAGAAGTCTGAGAATTAGATTTAGGGTTAGGATTCTGGTTAGGGTTAAGGATGAAGTTTAGTGTTAGGGTGAGGGCTTAGGGTTAGGGATTAGGGTTAGGGTTAAATGTTACTCTTAGGTTTAACGGTTACACTTTGGTTTAGGGTTGAGGTTTACGGTTAGGGTTAAGATGACGGATTAGGGTTTGGTACAGGGTTAGGGTTAAGTGTTAGGTTTAGGGTTGAAGATTAGGATTAGGGTTAGGATTAAAGGTTAGCGTGAGAGTTAACGATTAGGGTTAAGGTTAAGTGTTATGGTTTAGGGTTAGCGTTAGGGTTAGGGTTAGGGTTAGTTTTAGGGTTAGAGTTATGTGCTATGGTTTGTGTTAGAGGTTACGTTTAGGTTTACTGGTCACGGTTAGGGTTACGTTTAGGGGGTAGCATTAGGGTTAGGGTTAGGGTTAAGGGATAGGATTACGGTTAAGTGTTGGGCTTAGGGTTAGGGTTTAATGTTAGGTTTATCATTAAGGATTAGGGTTAGAATCAGGGTTAAATGCTTGGGTGCGGGTAAAGGTTAGGGTGAGGGTTAAGGTTCACGGATAGGGTTAGTGTTAAGGGTTACGGGTAGGTTTAGGGTTCAGGGTTAGTGTTAGCATTAGTGCTTAAGGTTAGGATTAGGCGGTAGGTTAGATTTAGCGTTAGATCTAGGCGTTAGGGTAAGGGCTTGCGTTAGGGTTAAGAGATAGCGTTAGGTTTAATGTTTAGGATTAGGGTTAGGGTTTGGGGTTAAAATAAGTGTTAGGGGTTAGGTTTAAGGATCCAAGGTTAGGGTTATTTTTAGCTGTAGTCTTAGGGTAAGGGATAAGGGATCCCATTAGCATTAAGGGTCTTCCTTACTGTAGGGTTAAGGGTTAGGCTTAGAGTTAAAGGTTAAGGTTAGGGTCAGTGTTAAGATTTAGGGTGAGGGTTAACGGTTAGGGTAAAAGTTAAGCGTTAGGGTTAGGGATTAGTGATTAGGGTTTTTGGTTAGTGTTCGGGTTAGCGGCTAGGAGTTAGTGTTTTATGAAGGGGTATGGTTAGAATTAGGATTGGGGTTAGAGTTAGGGTGAGGTATAGGGGTTAGGTTTAGGGGTTAGTTTTAGGGTAAAAGGATAGGATTAGGGTTACGGGTTGGACGTAGGTTTAGGTTTAAAGTTAACTGCTAGGGTTAAGGATAGGGTTCAGGGTTATCTTTAGGGGTTCTGGTTAGGGTTAGGTGTTAGGTTAGTGTCAGGGTTAGGTCTAGTCGTGAGGGTAAGGTTTAGGGTTAGCTTTAAGAGCTAGGGTTAGGTTTAATGGTAAGGATTAGGATTAGGGTTAAGGGTTAGGGTAAGGCTTAGGGGTTAGGGTGAAGGGTTAGGGTCAAGGGTTAGGGTTTTTGTTAGGCATAGCGTTGGGGTTAGATGTAAGGTTACTGTCAGTGTTAGGGTTGTAGGTAGGGTTACCGTTAGGGTTAGCGGTTTAGAATTAGGATTAGCGATTAGGTGTCACAGTGATGACTAGGAGATAGGGTTAGAATTATGGGATGGGGTTGTTCTCAGGAAATGGGTTATGCATTAACGTTAGGATAAGAGGTTAAAGTTAGGCGCACGGTGAGGTTTACGTGTTAAGGGGAGAAATAGGAACAGGGTTGGGTGTTATGTTCAGGGTTAGGGTTATCTGTTAAAGGTATTGTTTATGCTTAGCGCACGGGCCCTGTCTGCATTAGGCGGGCGGGGGGAGTTTAGGGGGCTGGGATTGTACCCGGGAACCCACTCTATCATACTCTGGGTATCGGCCCGTGGGTTTCATGCAGGACACAGTGGTAGAGCCTCCTTTCACACAAGGCATGGGAGGATTGCAGGCTTTCTAAACTCTAAGAAAGTAAGAAGTCTGAGAATTAGATTTAGGGTTAGGATTCTGGTTAGGGTTAAGGATGAAGTTTAGTGTTAGGGTCAGGTCTTAGGGTTAGGGAATAGGGGTAGGGTTAAAGGTTACTCTTAGGTTTAACGGTTACACTTTGGTTTAGGTTTGAGTTTTACCGTTAGGGTTAAGATGAGGGGTTAGGGTTTGGTACAGGGTTAGGGTTAAGTGTTAGGTTTAGGGTTGAAGATTAGGATTAGGGTTAGGATTAAAGGTTAGCGTGAGAGTTAACGCTTAGGGTTAAGGTTAAGAGTTAGGGTTTAGGGTTAGGGTTAGGGTTAGTTTTAGGGTTAGAGTTATGTGCTATGGTTTGTGTTAGAAGTTAGGGTTAGGTTTACTGGTCATGGTTAGGGTTACGTTTAGGGGTTATCATTAGGGTTAGGGTTAGGGTTAAGGGATAGGATTAGGGTTAAGTGTTGGGCTTAGGTTTAGGGTTTAGTGTTAAGGTTAGCATTAAGGATTAGGGTTAGGGTCAGGGTTAAAGGCTTGGGTGCGGGTAATAGTTAGGGTCAGGGTTTAGGTTCACGGATAGGGTTAGTGTTAAGGGTTACGGGTAGGTTTAGGGTTCAGGGTTAGTGTTAGCATTAGGGCTTAAGGTTAGGATTAGGCGGTACATTAGATTTAGGGTTAGATCTATGCGTTAGGGTAAGGGCTAGCGTTAGGGTTAAGAGATAGGGTTAGGTTTAATGCTTAGGATTAGGGTTAGGGTTTGGGGTTAAAGTAAGTGTTAGGGGTTAGGTTTAAGGATCCAAGGTTAGGGTTATTTTTAGCTGTAGTGTTAGGGTTAGGGATAAGGGATCCCCCTAGCATTAAGGGTCCTCCTTACTGTAGGGTTAAGGGTTAGGCTTAGAGTTAAAGTTTAAGGTTAGGGTCAGTGTTAAGATTTAGGGTGAGGGTTAACGGTTAGGGTAAAGGTTAAGCGTTAGGGTTAGGGATTAGTGATTAGGGTTTTTGGTTAGTGTTAGGGTTAGCGGTTAGGAGTTAGTGTTTTATGAAGGGGTATGGTTAGAATTAGGATTGGGGTTAGAGTTAGGGTGAGGTATAGGTGATAGGTTTAGGGGTTAGATTTAGAGTAAAAGGATAGGATTAGGGTTACGGGTTGGGCTTAGGTTTAGGGTTAAAGTTTACTGCTAGGGTTAGGGAAAGGGTTCAGGGTTAGCTTTAGGGGTTCTGGTTAGGGTTAGGTGTTAGGTTAGTGTCAGGGTTAGGTCTAGTCGTGAGGGTAAGGTTTAGGGATAGCTTTAAGAGCTAGGGTTAGGTTTAATTGTTAGGATTAGGATTAGGGTTAAGGGTTAGGGTAAGGCTTAGGGGTTAGGGTGAAGGGTTAGGGTCAAGGGTTAGGGTTTTTGTTAGGCATAGCGTTGGGGTTAGAAGTAAGGGTTACTGTCAGTGTTAGGGTTGTAGGTAGGGTTACGGTTAGGGTTAGCGGTTTAGAATTAGGGTTAGGGATTAGGTGTCACAGTGATGACTAGGAGATAGGGTTAGAATTATGGGATAGGGGTTGTTCTCAGGAAATGGGTTATGCATTAACGTTAGGATAAGAGGTTAAAGTTAGGCGCACGGTGAGGTTTACGTGTTAAGGGGAGAAATAGGAACAGGGTTGGGTGTTAAGTTCAGGGTTAGGGTTATCTGTTAAAGGTATTGTTTATGCTTAGCACACCGGCCCTGTCTGCATTAGGCGGGCGGGGGGAGTTTAGGGGGCTGGGATTGTACCCGGGAACCCACTCTATCATACTCTCGGTATGGGCCCGTGGGTTTCATGCAGGACACAGTGGTAGAGCCTCCTTGCACGCATGGCATGGGAGGATTGCAGGCTTTCTAAACTCTAAGAAAGCAAGAAATCTGAGAATTAGATTTAGGGTAAGGATTCTGGTTAGGGTTATGGATGAAGTTTAGTGTTAGGGTGAGGGCTTAGGGTTAGGGATTAGGGTTAGGGTTAAAGGTTACTCTTAGGTTTAACGGTTACACTTTGGTTTAGGGTTGAGGTTTACTGTTAGGTTTAAGATGAGGGGTTAGGGTTTGGTACAGGGTTAGGGTTAAGTGTTAGGTTTAGGGTTGAAGAAATGGATTAGAGTTAGGATTAAAGGGTAGTGTGAGAGTTAACGCTTAGGGTTAAGGTTAAGAGTTAGGGTTTAGGGTTAGGGTTAGGGTTAGGGTTAGTTTTAGGGTTAGAGTTATGTGCTATGTTTTGTGTTAGAGGTTAGGGTTAGGTTTACTGGTCACGGTTAGGGTTACGTTTAGGGGGTATCCTTAGGGTTAGGGTTAGGGTTAAGGGATAGGTTTAGGGTTAAGTGTTGGGCTTAGGGTTATGGTTTAGTGTTAGTTTTATCATTAAGGATTAGGGTTAGAATCAGGGTTAAATGCTTGGGTGCGGGTTATGGTTAGGGTCAGGTTTAAGGTTCACGGATAGGGTTAGTGTTAAGGGTTACGGGTAGGTTTAGGGTTCAGGGTTAGTGTTAGCATTAGGGCTTAAGGTTAGGATTAGGCGGTGGGTTAGATTTAGGGATAGATGTAGGCGTTAGGGTAAGGGCTAGCGTTAGGGTTAAGAGATAGGGTTAGGTTTAATGCTTAGGATTAGGGTTAGGGTTTGGGGTTAAAGTAAGTGTTAGGGGTTAGGTTTAAGGATCCAAGGTTAGGGTTATTTTTAGCTGTAGTGTTAGGGTTAGGGATAAGGGATCCCATTAGCATTAAGGGTCTTCCTTCCTGTAGGGTTAAGAGTTAGGCTTAGAGTTAAAGGTTAAGGTTAGGGTCAGTGTTAAGATTTAGGGTGAGGGTTAACGGTTAGGGTAAAGGTTAAGCGTTAGGGTTAGAGATTAGTCATTAGGGTTTTTGGTTAGTGTTCGGGTTAGCGGTTAGGAGTTAGTGTTTTATGAAGGGGTATGGTTAGAATTAGGATTGGGGTTAGAGTTAGGGTGAGGTATAGGGGTTAGGTTTAGGGGTTAGTTTTAGGGTAAAAGGATAGGATTAGGGTTACGGGTTGGGCTTAGGTTTAGGGTGAAAGTTTACTGCTAGGGTTAGGGATAGGGTTCAGGGTTAGCTTTAGGGGTTCTGGTTAGGGTTAGGTGTTAGGTTAGTGTCAGGGTTAGGTCTAGTCGTGAGGGTAAGGTTTAGGGTTAGCTTTAAGAGCTAGGGTTAGGTTTAATGGTTAGGATTAGGATTAGGGTTAAGGGTTAGGATAAGGCTTAGGGGTTAGGGTGAAGGGTTAGGGTCAAGGGTTAGGGTTTTTGTTAGGCATAGCGTTGGGGTTAGAAGTAAGGGTTACTGTCAGTGTTAGGGTTGTAGGTAGGGTTACGGTTAGGGTTAGCGGTTTAGATTTAGGGTTAGGGATTAGGTGTCACAGTGATGACTAGGAGATAGGGTTAGAATTATGGGATAGGGGTTGTTCTCAGGAAATGGGTTATGCATTAACGTTAGGATAAGAGGTTAAAGTTAGGCGCACGGTGAGCTTTACGTGTTAAGGGGAGAAATAGGAACTGGGTTGGGTGTTATGTTCAGGGTTAGGGTTATCTGTTAAAGGTATTGTTTATGCTTAGCGCATGGGCCCTGTCTGCATTAGGCGGGCTGGGGGAGTTTAGGGGGCTGGGATTGTACCCGGGAACCCACTCTATCATACTCTGGGTATGGGCCCGTGGGTTTCATGCAGGACACAGTGGTAGAGCCTCCTTTCACGCATGGCATGGGAGGATTGCAGGCTTTCTAAACTCTAAGAAAGCAAGAAGTCTGAGAATTAGATTTAGGGTTAGGATTCTGGTTAGGGTTAAGGATGAAGTTTAGTGTTAGGGTGAGGGCTTAGGGTTAGGGATTAGGGTTAGGGTTAAAGGTTACTCTTAGGTTTCACGGTTACACTTTGGTTTAGGGTTGAGGTTTACGGTAAGGGTTAAGATGAGGGGTTAGGGTTTGGTACAGGGTTAGGGTTAAGTTTTAGGTTTAGGGTTGAA
The DNA here is from genome assembly GCF_041146395.1 of Eulemur rufifrons. Classification (NCBI taxonomy): domain Eukaryota; kingdom Metazoa; phylum Chordata; class Mammalia; order Primates; family Lemuridae; genus Eulemur; species Eulemur rufifrons. The sequence continues at coordinate 355,686 of NW_027182937.1, forward strand.
GATTAGGATTAGGGTTAGGATTAAAGTTTAGCATGAGAGTTAACGCTTGGATTACGGTTAAGAGTTGTGGTTTAGGGTTAGGGTTAGGGTTAGTTTTAGGGTTAGAGTTATGTGCTATGGTTTGTGTTAGAGGTTAGGGTTAGGTTTACTGGTCATGGTTAGGGTTATGTTTAGGGGTTAGCATTAGGGTTAGGGCTAGGGTTAGGGTTAAGGGATAGGATTAGGGTTAAGTGTTGGGCTTAGGGTTAGGGTTTAGTGTTAAGGTTAGCATTAAGGATTAGAGTTAGGGTCAGGGTTAAATGCTTGGGTGCGGGTAATGGTTAGGGTCAGGGTTTAGGTTTACGGATAGGGTTACTGTTAAGGGTTACGGGTAGGTTTAGGGTTCAGGGTTACTGTTAGCATTAGGCGGTAGGTTAGATTTAGGGTTAGATCTAGGCGTTAGGGTAAGGGCTAGCGTTAGGGTTAAGAGATAGGGTTAGGTTTAATGCTTAGGATTAGGGTTAGGGTTTGGGGTTAAAGTAAGTGTTAGGGGTTAGGTTTAAGGATCCAAGGTTAGGGTTATTTTTAGCTGTAGTGTTAGGGTTAGGGATAAGGGATCCCATTAGCATTAAGGGTCTTCCTTACTGTAGGGTTAAGGGTTAGGCTTAGAGTTAAGGTTAAGATTTAGGGTGAGGGTTAATGGTTAGGGTAAAGGTTAAGCGTTAGGTTTAGGGATTAGTGATTAGGGTTTTTGGTTAGTGTTAGGGTTAGCGGTTAGGAGTTAGTGTTTTATGAAGGGGTATGGTTAGAATTAGGATTGGGGTTAGAGTTAGGGTGAGGTATAGGGGTTAGGTTTAGGGGTTAGTTTTAGGGTAAAAGGATATTATTAGGGTTACGGGTTCGGCTTAGGTTTAGGGTTAAAGTTTCGTGCTGGAGTTAGGGATAGGGTTCAGGGTTAGCTTTAGGGGTTCTGGTTAGGGTTAGGTGTTAGGTTAATGTCAGGGTTAGGTCTAGTCGTGAGGGTAAGGTTTAGGGTTAGCTTTAAGAGCTAGGGTTAGGTTTAATGGTTAGGATTAGGATTAGGGTTAAGGGTTAGGGTAAGGCTTAGGGGTTAGGGTGAAGGGTTAGGGTCAAGGGTTAGGGTTTTTGTTAGGCATAGCGTTGGGGTTAGAAGTAAGGGTTACTGTCAGTGTTAGGGTTGTAGGTAGGGTTACGGTTAGGGTTAGCGGTTTAGAATTAGGGTTAGGTATTAGGAGTCACAGTGATGACTAGGAGATAGGGTTAGAATTATGGGATAGGGGTTGTTCTCAGGAAATGGGTTATGCATTAACGTTAGGATAAAAGGTTAAAGTTAGGCGCACGGTGAGGTTTACGTGTTAAGGGGAGAAATAGGAACAGGGTTGGGTGTTATGTTCAGGGTTAGGGTTATCTGTTAAAGGTATTGTTTATGCTTAGCGCACGGGCCCTGTCTGCATTAGGCGTGCGGGGGGAGTTTAGGGGGCTGGGATTGTACCCGGGAACCCACTCTATAATACTCTGGGTTTGGGCCCGTGGGTTTCATGCAGGACACAGTGGTAGAGCCTCCTTTCACGCATGGCATGGGAGGATTGCAGGCTTTCTAAACTCTAAGAAAGCAAGAAGGCTGAGAATTAGATTTAGGGTTAGCATTCTGGTTAGGGTTCAGGATGAAGTTTAGTGTTAGGGTGAGGGCTTAGGGTTAGGGATTAGGGTTAGGGTTAAAGGTTACTCTTAGGTTTAACGGTTACACTTTGGTTTAGGATTGAGGTTTACGGTTAGGGTTAAGATGAGGGGTTAGGGTTTGGTACAGGGTTAGGGTTAAGTGTTAGGTTTAGGGTTGAAGATTAGGATTAGGGTTAGGATTAAAGGTTAGCGTGAGAGTTAACGGTTAGGGTTAAGGTTAAGAGTTACGGTTTAGGGTTATGGTTAGGGTTAGGGTTAGTTTTAGGGTCAGAGTTATGTGCTATGGTTTGTGTTAGAGGTTAGGGTTAGGTTTACTGGTCACGGTTAAGGTTATGTTTAGGGGGTAGCATTAGGGTTAGGGTTAGGGTTAAGGGATAGGATTAGGGATAAGTGTTGGGCTTAGGGTTAGGGTTTAGTGTTAGGGTTAGCATTAAGGATTAGGATTAGGGGCAGGGTTAAATGCTTGGGTGCGGGTAATGGTTAGGGTCAGATTTAAGGTTCACGGATAGGGTTAGTGTTAAGGGTTACGGGTAGGTTTAGGGTTCAGGATTAGTGTTAGCATTAGGGCTTAAGGTTAGGATAAGGCGGTAGGTTAGATTCAGGGTTAGATCTAGGCGTTAGTGTAAGGGCTAGCGTTAGGGTTAAGAGATAGGCTTAGGTTTAATGCTTAGGATTAGGGTTAGGGTTTTGGGTTAAAGTAAATGTTAGGGGTTAGGTTTAAGGATCCAAGGTTAGGGTTATTTTTAGCTGTAGTGTTAGGGTTAGGGATAAGGGATCCCATTAGCATTAAGGGTCTTCCTTACTGTAGGGTTAAGGGTTAGGCTTAGAGTTAAAGGTTAAGGTTAGGGTCAGTGTTAAGATTTAGGGTGAGGGTTAATGGTTAGGGTAAAGGTTAAGCGTTAGGGTTAGGGATTCGTGATTAGGGTTTTTGGTTAGTGTTAGGGTTAGCGGTTAGGAGTTAGTGTTTTATGAAGGGGTATGGTTAGAATTAGGATTGGGGTTAGAGTTAGGGTGAGGTATAGGGGTTAGGTTTAGGGGTTAGTTTTAGGGTAAAAGGATAGGATTAGGGTTACGGGTTGGGATTAGGTTTAGGGTTAAAGTTTACTGCTAGGGTTAGGGAAAGGGTTCAGGGTTAGCTTTAGGGGTTCTGGTTAGGGTTAGGTGTTAGGTTAGTGTCAGGGTTAGGTCTAGTCGTGAGGGTAAGGTTTAGGGTTAGCTTTAAGAGCTAGGGTTAGGTTTAATGGTTAGGATTAGGATTAGGGTTAAGGGTTAGGGTAAGGTTTAGGGGTTAGGGTGAAGGGTTAGGGTAAGGCTTAGGGGTTAGGGTGAAGGGTTAGGGTCAAGGGTTAGGGTTTTTGTTAGGCATAGCGTTGGGGTTAGAAGTAAGGGTTACTGTCAGTGTTAGGGTTGTAGGTAGGGTTCCGGGTAGGGTTAGCAGTTTAGAATTAGGGTTAGGGATTAGGTGTCACAGTGATGACTAGGAGATAGGGTTAGAATTATGGGATAGGGGATGTTCTCAGGAAATGGGTTCTGCATTAACGTTAGGATAAGAGGTTAAAGTTAGGCGCACGGTGAGGTTTACGTGTTAAGGGGAGAAATAGGAACAGGGTTGGGTGTTATGTTCAGGGTTAGGGTTATCTGTTAAAGGTATTGTTTATGCTTAGCGCACGGGCCCTGTCTGCAGTAGGCGGGCGGGGGGAGTTTAGGGGGCTGGGATTGTACCCGGGAACCCACTCTATCATACTCTGGGTATGGGCCCGTGGGTTTCATGCAGGACACAGTGGTAGAGCCTCCTTTCACGCATGGCATGGGAGGATTGCAGGCTTTCTAAACTCTAAGAAAGCAAGAAGTCTGAGAATTAGATTTAGGGTTAGGATTCTGGTTAGGGTTAAGGATGAAGTTTAGTGTTAGGGTGAGGGCTTAGGGTTAGGGATTAGGGTTAGGGTTAAAGGTTACTCTTAGGTTTAACGGTTACACTTTGGTTTAGGGTTGAGGTTTACGGTTAGGGTTAAGATGAGGGGTTAGGGTTTGGTACAGGTTTAGGGTTAAGTGTTAGGTTTAGGGTTGAAGATTAGGATTAGGGTTAGGATTAAAGGTTAGCGTGAGAGTTAACGCTTAGCGTTAAGGTTAAGAGTTAGGGTTTAGGGTTAGGGTTAGGGTTAGTTTTAGGGTTAGAGTTAAGTGCTATGGTTTGTGTTAGAGGTAAGGGTTAGGTTTACTGGTCACGGTTAGGGTTATGTTTAGGGGTTAGCATTAGTTTTAGGGTTAGGGTTAAGGGATAGGATTAGGGATAAGTGTTGGGCTTAGGGTTAGGGTTTAGTGTTAGGGTTAGCATTAAGGATTAGGGTTAGGGTCAGGGTTAAATGCTTGGGTGCGGGTAATGGTTAGGGTCAGGGTGAAGGTTCACGGATAGGGTTAGTGTTAAGGGTTACGGGTAGGTTTAGGGTTCAGGATTAGTGTTAGCATTAGGGCTTAAGGTTAGGATTAGGCGGTAGGTTAGATTTAGGGTTAGATCTAGTCGTTAGGGTAAGGGCTAGCGTTAGGGTTAAGAGATAGGTTTAGGTTTAATGCTTAGGATTAGGCTTAGGGTTTGGGGTTAAAGTAAGTGTTAGGGGTTAGGTTTAAGGATCCAAGGTTAGGGTTATTTTTAGCTGTAGTGTTAGGGTTAGGGATAAGGGATCCCATTAGCATTAAGGGTCTTCCTTACTGTAGGGTTAAGGGTTAGCCTTAGAGTTAAAGGTTAAGGTTAGGGTCAGTGTTAAGATTTAGGGTGAGGGTTAACGGTCAGGGTAAAGGTTAAGTGTTAGGGTTAGGGATTAGTGATTATGGTTTTTGGTTAGTGTTAGGGTTAGCGGTTAGGAGTTAGTGTTTTATGAAGGGGTATGGTTAGAATTAGGATTGGGGTTAGAGTTAGGGTGAGGTATAGGGGTTAGGTTTAGGGGTTACTTTTAGGATAAAAGGATAGGATTAGGGTTATAGGTAGGGCTTAGGTTTAGGGTTAAAGTTTACTGCTGGGGTTAGGCATAGGGTTCAGGGTTAGCTTTAGGGGTTCTTGTTAGGGTTTGGTGTTAGGTTAGTGTCAGTGTTAGGTCTAGTCGTGAGGGTAAGGTTTAGGGTTAGCTTTAAGAGCTAGGGTTAGGGTTGGTTTTAGGGTTAGAGTTATGTGCTATGGTTTGTGTTAGAGGTTAGGGTTAGGTTTACTGGTCACGGTTAGGGTTACGTTTAGGAGGTAGCATTAGGGTTATGGTTAGGGTTACGGTTAAGGGATAGGATTAGGGTTAAGTGTTGGGCTTAGGGTTAGGGTTTAGTGTTAAGGTTAGCATTAAGGATTAGGGTTAGTGTCAGGGTTAAATGCTTGGGTGCGGGTAATGGTTAGGGTCAGGGTTAAGGTTCACGGATAGGGTTAGTGTTAAGGGTTACGGGTAGGTTTAGGGTTCAGGGTTAGTGTTAGCATTAGGGCTTAAGGTTAGGATTAGGCGGTAGGTTAGATTTAGGGTTAGATCTAGGCGTTAGGGTAAGGGCTAGCGTTAGGGTTAAGGGATAAGGTTAGGTTTAATGCTTAGGATTAGGGTTAGGGTTTGGGGTTAAAGTAAGTGTTAGGGGTTAGGTTTAAGGATCCAAGGTTAGGGTTATTTTTAGCTGTAGTGTTAGGGTTAGGGATAAGGGATCCCATTAGCATTAAGGGTCTTCCTTACTGTAGGGTTAAGGGTTAGGCTTAGAGTTAAAGGTTAAGGTTAGGGTCAGTGTTAAGATTTAGGGTGAGGGTTAACGGTTAGGGTAAAGGTTAAGCGTTAGGGTTAGGGATTAGTGATTAGGGTTTTTGGTTAGTGTTAGGGTTAGCGGTTAGGAGTTAGTGTTTTATGAAGGGGTATGGTTAGAATTAGGATTGGGGTTAGAGTTAGGGTGAGGTATAGGGGTTAGGTTTAGGGGTTAGTTTTAGGGTAAAAGGATAGGATTAGGGTTACGGGTTGGGCTTAGGTTTAGGGTTAAAGTTTACTGCTGGGGTTAGGGATAGGGTTCAGGGTTAGCTTCAGGGGTTCTGGTTAGTGTTAGGTGTTAGGTTAGTGTCAGGGTTAGGTCTAGTCGTGAGGGTAAGGTTTAGGGTTAGCTTTAAGAGCTAGGGTTAGGTTTAATGGTTAGGATTAGGATTAGGGTTAAGGGTTAGGGTAAGGCTTAGGAGTTAGGGTGAAGGGTTAGGGTCAAGGGTTAGCGTTTTTGTTAGGCATAGCGTTGGGGTTAGAAGTAAGGGTTACTGTCAGTGTTAGAGTTGTAGGTAGGGTTACCGTTAGGGTTAGCGGTTTAGAATTAGGGTTAGGGATTAGGTGTCACAGTGATGACTAGGAGATAGGGTTAGAATTATGGGATAGGGGTTGTTCTCAGGAAATGGGTATGCTTTAACATTAGCATAAGAGGTTAAAGTTAGGAGCACGGTCAGGTTTACGTGTTAAGGTGAGAAATAGGAACAGGGTTGGGTGTTATGTTCGGGGTTCGGGTTATCTGTTTTGTTTTTTTTTTCCTTTTTTTTTTATTTAATTTTACAGAATCAAAGAGTCTAACAGTATATCTTGTTAGATACAGTATGTCCTCATAATGTATACATTATTTCTTGTACAATGATATGAAATAATATGGGAAATGTTCATGATAAATTATTAAGTGAACAGTGCAAGTTAAAAACAATAGTTTCATATTTTTTTCCCCACCCCCCCTTTCCCGAGTCAGCACCTTCAAGTGTTACCACTCCCCAAACGGTGCGCAATGCACTCATTGTGTAGGCATACCCCCATCCCCTCCCCCACCCCCCACCTCAGTCTGATGTCCAATTGGTGTCGTTTCCAGATTTGTATTTAGGTGATGATCAAGGAAACCAATTTTCTGGTGAGTACATGTGATGCTTGTTTTTCCATTCTTCAGATACTTCACTTAATATAATGGGTTCCAACTCTCTCCAGGAGAACCATAGAGATGTCGTATCTTCATCATTCCTTATAGCTGAGTAATATTCCATGGTATACATATACCACAGTTTACTAATCCAATCATGTATTGATGGGCATTTGGGTTGTTTCCACATCTTTGCTATTGTGAATTGGGCTGCTATAAACATTTGGGTACACGTGCCTTTGTTACAGAATGACCTTTTTTCCTTTGGGTATATGCCCAGTAATGGGATTGCTGGGTCAAATGGCAGGTCTACTTGAATCTGTTTAAGATACCTCCATAATGCTTTCCACAGGGGTTGCACTAGTTTGCAGTCCCACCAGCAGTGTATTAGTGTTCCTGTCTCTCCACACCCACGCCAACATGTGTTGTTTTGGGTTTTTTTGATAAAGGCCATTCTCACTGGGGTTAAGTGATATCTCATTGTGGTTTTGATTTGCATTTCCCTGATGATTAGAGATGTTGAACACTTTTTCATATGTTTGTTAGCCATTTTTATATCTTCTTTTGAAAAATTTCTATTCATGTCCTTTGCCCACTTTTTGATAGGGTTGCTTGATTTTTTCTTGCTGATTTTCCTGAGTTCTAAATAGATTCTTGTTATCAGTCCTTTATCTGATGTGTAGTATGCAAAATTTTTTTCCCATTCCGTAGGTGATCTGTTTATTCTCTGGACTGTTTCTTTGGCTGTGCAGAAGCTTTTTAGTTTAATCATGTCCCATTCATTTATTTTTGTTGCTGCTGTGATTGCCTTGGGGGTCTTCTTCATAAATTCTCTGCCTAGGCCAATGTCTGTAAGAGTCTTTCCTACATTTTCTTCTAGAATTCTGATTGTATCACGCCTAAGGTTTAAGTCCGTTATCCACCGTGATTTGATTTTTGTGAGAGGTGAAAGCTGTGGGTCCTGTTTCAGTCTTCTGCAAGTGGCTAACCAATTCTCCCAGCACCATTTGTTGAATAGGGATTCTTGTCCCCGGAGTATATTCTTTCCCGCTTTGTCAAAAATTAGGTGACTATATGAGGATGGTTCTATAATTGGATTTTCTGTTGTGTTCCACTGGTCTGTGTCCCTGCACTTGTGCCAATACCAGGCTGTTTTAAGAACCATGGCCTTGTAGTATAGTTTGAGGTCTGGCAAATTAATACCTCCCATTTTGTTTTTATTGCTTAAAATTGCTTTTGCTATACGGGGTCTTCTTTGATTCCATACAAATTGTATAATTATTTTCTCTATGTCTGTAAAGAATGATGTTGGTAATTTAATAGGGATTGCATTGAATTTGTAGATCACTTTGGGTAGTATAGACATTTTAACAATGTTGATTCTTCCGATCCACGAGCATGGTATATTTTTCCATCTATTTGCAAGTTCTGCTATTTCTTTTCTCAGTGTTTCATAGTTTTCCTTATAGAGGTCCTTTACCTCTTTAGTTAGATATATACCTAGATATTTTATTTTCTTTGTTGCTATTTTGAAGGGTATTGAGTCTTTAATTTGGTTTTCCGATTGACTGTTATTGGCATATATAAATGCCTCTGATTTGTGTATATTAATTTTGTAGTCTGAGACTTTGCTGTATTCGTTAATCAATTCCAGGAGTCTCTTGGTTGAATCCTGGGGGTTTTCCAGATATAACATCATATCATCAGCAAAAAGTGAGAGTTTGAGGTGGGGGGTGGGGGAGGGGATGGGGGTATGCCTACACAATGAGTGCATTGCACACCGTTTGGGGAGTGGTAACACTTGAAGGTGCTGACTCGGGAAAGGGGGGGTGGGGAAAAAATATGAAACTATTGTTTTTAACTTGCACTGTTCACTTAATAATTTATCATGAATATTTCCCATATTATTTCATATCATTGTACAAGAAATAATGTATACATTATGAGGACATACTGTATCTAACAAGATATACTGTTAGAAAAAAAAAAAAAAAGAAAGAAAATAGTTTGCAATAAAACCAGTACTCTTTTCATTGAAATACAAAAAAAAAAAAAAAAAAAAAAAAGAAAAACACATTTACAAACTGTAAATTAGGGTTATCTTAGAATATTGCTGCTAATAAATCGGCCAAATCTGTGTCTTTAAAAAAAAAAAAAATTTCATGGGAAAAACTGAACCCTTGGACTCATATTTCTGGTCAAAGCTTATCTTCTTTCACTCAGCATACATTTATTAAACTCTTATTATGTATGAGACCATAGTCCAGGTGCTATAGGGGGAAAATACATTAATTAATCAGTCTTGAACCTTTCCTATGGGCTCCCCTATCCTCTCATGCATACACCCTGGAACAGCAAGCTACCCTGAGATAAAACTACACCCAGATGGGCATCATTCCACCCGTCTAGTCTTCCGCTCCCCCAGTGTATTTATTGAGTACTTGCTGTGAGCTAGGTGATGTGACTGGCACCAGAAGTACTGAGCTAGGTGCAGGGCAAGAAATCTGTTGAAATGAAGAAGTGATCAAGTTTTTTAAATCACTTTTTAAAAATAGATATATAATAGTTCATATTTTGGGGGTACATGTGATATTTTGATACTCGTATACAATGTGTAATGAACGAATCAGAGTAATTGGGATGTACTTCACCTCAAAGATTTATCTTCTGGCTACTTTGAAATATATAATAAATTATACATAGCAATAATAAACTATTGTTAACTATAAGAAAAAAATAAACTCTAAGAAAGCAAGAAGTCTGAGAATAAGATTTAGGGTTAGGCTTAGGGTTAGGGTTAGGGGTTAGGGTGAAGGGTTAGGGTCAAGGGTTAGGGTTTTTGTTAGGCATAGCGTTGGGGTTAGAAGTAAGGGTTACTGTCAGTGTTAGGGTTGTAGGTAGGGTTACGGTTAGGGTTAGCGGTTTAGAATTAGGATTAGGGATTAGGTGTCACAGTGATGACTAGGAGATAGGGTTAGAATTATGGGATGGGGTTGTTCTCAGGAAATGGGTTATGCATTAACGTTAGGATAAGAGGTTAAAGTTAGGCGCACGGTGAGGTTTACGTGTTAAGGGGAGAAATAGGAACAGGGTTGGGTGTTATGTTCAGGGTTAGGGTTATCTGTTAAAGGTATTGTTTATGCTTAGCGCACGGGCCCTGTCTGCATTAGGCGGGCGGGGGGAGTTTAGGGGGCTGGGATTGTACCCGGGAACCCACTCTATCATACTCTGGGTATGGGCCCGTGGGTTTCATGCAGGACACAGTGGTAGAGCCTCCTTTCACGCATGGCATGGGAGGATTGCAGGCTTTCTAAACTCTAAGCAAGCAAGAAGGCTGAGAATTAGATTCAGGGTTAGGATTATGGTTAGGGTTAAGGATGAAGTTTAGTGTTAGGTTGAGGGCTTAGGGTTAGGGATTAGGGTTAGGGTTAAATGTTACTCTTAGGTTTAACGGTTACACTTTGGTTTAGGGTTGAGGTTTACGGTTAGGGTTAAGATGAGGGGTTAGGGTTTGGTACAGGGTTAGGGTTAAGTGTTAGGTTTAGGGTTGAAGAAATGGATTAGGGTTAGGATTAAAAGTTAGCGTGAGAGTTAACGCTTAGGGTTAAGGTTAAAAGTTAGGGTTTAGGGTTAGGTTTAGGGTTAGGGTTAGTTTTAGGGCTAGAGTTATGTGCTATGGTTTGTGTTAGAGGTTAGGGTTAGGTTTACTGGTCACGGTTAGGGTTACGTTTAGGGGGTAGCATTAGGGTTAGGGTTAGGGTTAAGGGATAGGATTAGGGTTAAGTGTTGGGCTTAGGGTTAGGGTTTAGTGTTAGGGTTAGCATTAAGGATTAGGGTTAGGGTCAGGGTTAAATGCTTGGGTGCGGGTAATGGTTAGGGTCAGGGTTAAGGTTGACGGATATGGTTAGTGTTAAGGGTTACGGGTAGGTTTAGGGTTCAGGGTTAGTGTTAGCATTAGGGCTTAAGGTTAGGATTAGGCGGTAGGTTAGATTTAGGGTTAGATCTAGGCGTTAGGGTAAGGGCTAGCGTTAGGGTTAAGAGATAGGGTTAGGTTTAATGCTTAGCATTAGGGTTAGGGTTTGGGGTTAAAGTAAGTGTTAGGGGTTAGGTTTAAGGATCAAAGGTTAGGGTTATTTTTAGCTGTAGTGTTAGGGTTAGGGATAAGGGATCCCATTAGCATTAAGGGTCTTCCTTCCTGTAGGGTTAAGGGTTAGGCTTAGAGTTAAAGGTTAAGGTTAGGGTCAGTGTTAAGATTTAGGGTGAGGGTTAACGGTTGGGGTAAAGGTTAAGCGTTAGGGTTAGGGATTAGTGATTAGGGTTTTTGGTTAGTGTTCGGGTTAGCGGTTAGGAGTTAGTGTTTTATGAAGGGGTATGGTTAGAATTAGGATTGGGGTTAGAGTTAGGGTGAGGTATAGGGGTTAGGTTTAGGGGTTAGTTTTAGGGTAAAAGGATAGGATTAGGGTTACGGGTTGGGCTTAGGTTTAGGGTTAAAGTTTACTGCTAGGGTTAGGGATAGGGTTCAGGGTTAGCTTTAGGGGTTCTGGTTAGGGTTAGGTGTTAGGTTAGTGTCAGGGTTAGGTCTAGTAGTCAGGGTAAGGTTTAGGGTTAGCTTTAAGAGCTAGGGTTAGGTTTAATGGTTAGAATTAGGATTAGGGTTAAGGGTTAGGGTAAGGCTTAGGGGTTAGGGTGAAGGGTTAGGGTCAAGGGTTAGGGTTTTTGTTAGGCATAGCGTTGGGGTTAGAAGTAAGGGTTACTGTCAGTGTTAGGGTTGTAGGTAGGGTTATGGTTAGGGTTAGCGGTTTAGAATTAGGGTTACGGATTAGGTGTCACAGTGATGACTAGGAGATAGGGTTAGAATTATGGGATAGGGGTTGTTCTCAGGAAATGGGTTATGCATTAACGTTAGGATAAGAGGTTAAAGTTAGGCGCACGGTGAGGTTTACGTGTTAAGGGGAGAAATAGGAACAGGGTTGGGTGTTATGTTCAGGGTTAGGGTTATCTGTTAAAGGTATTGTTTATGCTTAGCGCACGGGCCCTGTCTGCATTAGGCGGGCGGGGGGAGTTTAGGGGGCTGGGATTGTACCCGGGAACCCACTCTATCATACTCTGGGTATGGGCCCGTGGGTTTCATGCAGGACACAGTGGTAGAGCCTCCTTTCACGCATGGCATGGGAGGATTGCAGGCTTTCTTTTTTTTTTTTTTTTTTTTTTTTTTTTTTGTTGAGACAGCGTCTCACTTTGTTGCCAAGGCTAGAGTGAGTGCCGTGGCGTCAGCTTAGCTCACAGAATCCTCAGACTCCTCAGCTTAAGCGATCCTCCTGCCTCAGCCTCCCGAGTAGCTGGGATTACAGGCATGCGCCACTATGCCCGGCTAATTTTTTCTATATAGATTTTTAGTTGTCCATATAATGTCTTTCTATTTTTAGTAGAGACAGGGTATCACTCAGGCTGGTTTCGAACTCCTGACCTTGAGCAATCCACCCGCCTCGGCCTCCCAGAGTGCTAGGATTACAGGCGTGAGCCACCACGCCCGGCCGGCTTTCTAAACTCTAAGAAAGCAAGAAGTCTGAGAATTAGATTTAGGGTTAGGATTATGGTTAGGGTTAAGGATGAAGTTTAGTGTTAGGGTGAGGGCTTAGGGTTAGGGATTAGGGTTAGGGTTAAAGGTTACTCTTAGGTTTAATGGTTACACTTTGGTTTAGGGTTGATGTTTACGGTTAGGGTTAATATGAGGGGTTAGGTTTTGGTACAGGGTTAGGGTTAAGTGTTAGGTTTAGGGTTGAAGATTAGGATTAGGGTTAGGATTAAAGGTTAGCGTGAGAGTTAACGCTTAGGGTTAAGGTTAAGAGTTAGGGTTTAGGGTTAGGGTTAGTTTTAGGGTTAGAGTTATGTGCTATGGTTTGTGTTAGAGGTTAGGGTTAGGTTTACTGGTCACGGTTAGGGTTACGTTTAGGGGTTAGCATTAGGGTTCGGGTTAGGGTTAGGGTTAAGGGATAGGATTAGGGTTAAGTGTTGGGCTTAGGGTTAGGGTTTAGTGTTAGGGTTAGCATTAAGGATTAGGGTTAGGGTCAGGGTTAAATGCTTGGGTGCGGGTAATGGTTAGGGTCAGGGTTAAGGTTCACGGATAGGGTTAGTGTTAAGGGTTACGGGTAGGTTTAGGGTTCAGGGTTAGTGTTAGCATTAGTGCTTAAGGTTAGGATTAGGTGGTAGGTTAGATTTAGGGTTAGATCTAGGCGTTAGGGTAAGGGCTAGCGTTAGGGTTAAGAGATAGGCTTAGGTTTAATGCTTACGATTAGGGGCAGGATTTGGGGTTAAAGTAAGTGTTAGGGGTTAGGTTTAAGGATCCAAGGTTAGGGTTATTTTTAGCTGTAGTGTTAGGGTTAGGGATAAGGGATCCCATTAGCATTAAGGGTCTTCCTTACTGTAGGGTTAAGGGTTAGGCTTAGAGTTAAAGGTTAAGGTTAGGGTCAGTGTTAAGATTTAGGGTGAGGGTTAACGGTTAGGGTAAAGGTTAAGCGTTAGGGTTAGGGATTAGTGATTAGGGTTTTTGGTTAGTGTTCGGGTTAGCGGTTAGGAGTTAGTGTTTTATGAAGGGGTATGGTTAGAATTAGGATTGGGATTAGAGTTAGGGTGAGGTATAGGGATTAGGTTTAGGGGTTAGTTTTAGGGTAAAAGGATAGGATTAGGGTTACGGGTTGGGCTTAGGTTTAGGGTTAAAGTTTACTGCTGGGGTTAGGGATAGGGTTCAGGGTTAGCTTTAGGGGTTCTGGTTAGGGTTAGGTGTTAGGTTAGTGTCAGGGTTAGGTCTAGTCGTGAGGGTAAGGTTTAGGGTTAACTTTAAGAGCTAGGGTTAGGTTTAATGGTTAGGATTAGGATTAGGGTTAAGGGTTAGGGTAAGGCTTAGGGGTTAGGGTGAAGGGTTAGGGTCAAGGGTTAGGGTTTTTGTTAGGCATAGCGTTCGGGTTAGAAGTAAGGGTTACTGTCAGTGTTAGGGTTGTAGGTAGGGTTACGGTTAGGGTTAGCGGTTTAGAATTAGGGTTAGGGATTAGGTGTCACAGTGATGACTAGGAGATAGGGTTAGAATTATGGGATAGCGGTTGTTCTCAGGAAATGGGTTATGCATTAACTTTAGGATAAGAGGTTAAAGTTAGGCGCACGGTGAGGTTTACGTGTTAAGGGGAGAAATAGGAACAGGGTTGGGTGTTATGTTCAGGGTTAGGGTTATCTGTTAAAGGTATTGTTTATGCTTAGCGCACGGGCCCTGTCTGCATTAGGCGGGCGGGGGGAGTTTAGGGGGCTGGGATTGTACCCGGGAACCCACGCTATCATACTCTGGGTATGTGCCCGTGGGTTTCATGCAAGACACAGTGGTAGAGCCTCCTTTCACGCATGGCATGGGAGGATTGCAGGCTTTCTAAACTCTAAGAAAGCAAGAAGTCTGAGAATTAGATTTAGGATTAGGATTCTGGTTAGGGTTAAGGATGAAGTTTAGTGTTAGGGTGAGGGCTTAGGGTTAGGGATTAGGGTTAGGGTTAAAGGTTACTCTTAGTTTTAACGGTTACACTTTGGTTTAGGGTTGAGGTTTACGGTTAGGGTTAAGATGAGGGGTTAGGGTTTGGTACAGGGTTAGGGTTAAGTGTTAGGTTTAGGGTTGAAGATTAGGATTAGGGTTAGGATTAAAGGTTAGCGTGAGAGTTAACGCTTAGGGTTAAGGTTAAGTGTTAGAGTTTATGGTTAGGGTTAGGGTTAGTTTTAGGGTTAGAGTTATGTGCTATGGTTTGTGTTAGAGGTTAGGGTTAGGTTTACTGGTCACGGTTAGGGTTACGTTTAGGAGTTAGCATTAGGGTTAGGGTTAGGGTTAAGGGATAGGATTAGGGTTAAGTGTTGGGCTTAGGGTTAGGGTTTAGTGTTAAGGTTAGCATTAAGGATTAGGGTTAGGGTCAGGGTTAAATGCTTGGGTGCGGGTAATGGTTAGGGTCAGGTTTAGGTTCACGGATAGGGTTAGTGTTAAGGCTTATGGGTAGCTTTAGGGTTCATGGTTAGTGTTAGCATTAGGGCTTAAGGTTAGGATTAGGCGGTAGGTTAGATTTAGGGTTAGATCTAGGCGTTAGGGTAAGGGCTAGCGTTAGGGTTAAGAGATAGGGTTAGGTTTAATGCTTAGGATTAGGGTTAGGGTTTGGGGTTAAAGTAAGTGTTAGGGGTTAGGTTTAAGCATCCAAGGTTAGGGTTATTTTTAGCTGTAGTGTTAGGGTTAGGGATAAGGGATCCCATTAGCATTAAGGGTCTTCCTTACTGTAGGGTTAAGGGTTAGGCTTAGAGTTAAAGGTTAAGGTTAGGGTCAGTGTTAAGATTTAGGGTGAGGGTTAACGTTTAGGGTAAAAGTTAAGCGCTAGGGTTAGGGAGTAGTGATTAGGGTTTTTTGTTAGTGTTGGGGTTAGCGGTTAGGAGTTAGTGTTTTATGAAGGGGTATGGTTAGAATTAGGATTGGGGTTAGAGTTAGGGTGAGGTATAGGGGTTAGGATTAGGGGTTAGTTTTAGGGTAAAAGGATAGGATTAGGGTTACGGGTTGGGCTTAGGTTTAGGGTTAAAGTTTACTGCTAGGGTTAGGGATAGGGTTCAGGGTTAGCTTTAGGGGTTCTGGTTAGGGTTAGGTGTTAGGTTAGTGTCAGGGTTAGGTCTAGTCGTGAGGGTAAGGTTTAGGGTTAGCTTTAAGAGCTAGGGTTAGGTTTAACGGTTAGGATTAGGATTAGGGTTAAGGGTTAGGGTAAGGCTTAGGGGTTAGGGTGAAGGGTTAGGGTCAAGGGTTAGGGTTTTTGTTAGGCATAGCGTTGGGGTTAGAAGTAAGGGTTACTGTCAGTGTTAGGGTTGTAGGTAGGGTTACGGTTAGGGTTAGCAGTTTAGAATTAGGGTTAGGGATTAGGTGTCACAGTGATGACTAGGAGATAGGGTTAGAATTATGGAATGGGGGTGTTCTCAGGAAATGGGTTATGCATTAACGTTAGGATAAGAGGTTAAAGTTAGGCGCACGGTGAGGTTTACGTGTTAAGGGGAGAAATAGGAACAGGGTTGGGTGTTATGTTCAGGGTTAGGGTTATCTGTTAAAGGTATTGTTTATGCTTAGCGCACGGGCCCTGTCTGCATTAGACGGGCGGGGGGAGTTTAGGGGGCTGGGATTGTACCCGGGAACCCACTCTATCCTACTCTTTGTATGGGCCCGTGGGTTTCATGCAGGACACAGTGGTAGAGCCTCCTTTCACGCATGGCATGGGAGGATTGCAGGCTTTCTAAACTCTAAGAAAGCAAGAAGTCTGAGAATTAGATTTAGGGTTAGGATTCTGGTTAGGGTTAAGGATGAAGTTTAGTGTTAGGGTGAGGGCTTAGGGTTAGGGATTAGGGTTAGGGTTAAAGGTTACTCTTAGGTTTAACGGTTACACTTTGGTTTAGGGTTGAGGTTTACGGTTAGGGTTAAGATGAGGGGTTAGGGTTTGGTACAGGGTTAGGGTTAAGTGTTAGGTTTAGGGTTGAAGATTAGGATTAGGGTTAGGATTAAAGGTTAGCGTGAGAGTTAACGCTGAGTGTTAAGGTTAAAAGTTAGGGTTTAGGATTAGGGTTAGGGTTAGGGTTAGTGTTAGGTTTAGAGTTGTGTGCTATGGTTTGTGTTAGAGGTTAGGGTTAGGTTTACTGGTCACGGTTAGGGTTACGTTTAGGGGGTAGCATTAGGGTTAGGGTTAGGGTTAAGGGATAGGATTAGGGTTAAGTGTTGGGCTTAGGGTTAGGGTTTAGTGTTAGGGTTAGCATTAAGGATTAGGGTTAGGGTCAGGGTTAAATGCTTGGGTGCGGGTAATGGTTAGTGTAAGGGTTAAGGTTCACGGATAGGGTTAGTGTTAAGGGTTACGGGTAGGTTTAGGGTTCAGGGTTAGTGTTAGCATTAGGGCTTAAGGTTAGGATTAGGCGGTAGGTTAGATTTAGGGTTAGATCTAGGCGTTAGGGTAAGGGCTAGCGTTAGGTTTAAGAGATAGGTTTAGGTTTAAAGCTTAGGATTAGGGTTAGGGTTTGGGGTTAAAGTAAGTGTTAGGGGTTAGGTTTAAGGATCCAAGGTTAGGGTTATTTTTAGCTGTAGTGTTCGGGTTAGGGATAAGGGATCCCATTAGCATTAAGGGTCTTCCTTACTGTAGGGTTAAGGGTTAGGCTTAGAGTTAAAGGTTAAGGCTAGGGTTAGTGTTAAGATTTAGGGTGAGGGTTAACGGTTAGGGTAAAGGTTAAGCGTTAGGGTTAGGGATTAGTGATTAGGGTTTTTGGTTAGTCTTAGGGTTAGCGGTTAGGAGTTATTGTTTTATTACGGGCTATGGTTAGAATTAGGATTGGGGTTAGAGTTAGGGTGAGGTATAGGGGTTAGTTTTAGGGTAAAAGGATAGGATTAGGGTTACGGGTTGGGCTTAGGTTTAGGGTTAAAGTTTACTGCTAGGGTTAGGGATAGGGTTCAGGGTTAGCTTTAGGGGTTCTGGTTAGGGTTAGGTGTTAGGTTAGTGTCAGGGTTAGGTCTAGTCGTGAGGGTAAGGTTTAGGGTTAGCTTTAAGAGCTAGGGTTAGGTTTAATGGTTAGGATTAGGATTAGGGTTAAGGGTTAGGGTAAGGCTTAGGGGTTAGGGTGAAGGGTTAGGGTCAAGGGTTAGGGTTTTTGTTAGGCATAGCGTTCGGGTTAGAAGTAAGGGTTACTGTCAGTGTTAGGGTTGTAGGTAGGGTTACGGTTAGGGTTAGCGGTTTAGAATTAGGGTTAGGGATTAGGTGTCACAGTGATGACTAGGAGATAGGGTTAGAATTATGGGATAGGGGTTGTTCTCAGGAAATGGGTTATGCATTAACGTTAGGATAAGAGGTTAAAGTTAGGCGCACGGTGAGGTTTACGTGTTAAGGGGAGAAATAGGAACAGGGTTGGGTGTTATGTTCAGGGTTAGGGTTATCTGTTAAAGGTATTGTTTATGCTTAGCGCATGGGCCCTGTCTGCATTAGGCGGGCGGGGGGAGTTTAGGGGGCTGGGATTGTACCCGGGAACCCACTCTATCATACTCTGGGTATGGGCCCGTGGGTTTCATGCAGGACACAGTGGTAGAGCCTCCTTTCACGCATGGCATGGGAGGATTGCAGGCTTTCTAAACTCTAAGAAAGCAAGAAGTCTGAGAATTAGATTTAGGGTTAGGATTCTGGTTAGGGTTAAGGATGAAGTTTAGTGTTAGGGTGAGGGCTTAGGGTTAGGGATTAGGGTTAGGGTTAAAGGTTACTCTTAGGTTTAACGGTTACACTTTGGTTTAGGTTTGAGGTTTACGGTTAGGGTTAAGATGAGGGGTTAGGGTTTGGTACAGGGTTAGGGTTAAGTGTTAGGTTTAGGGTTGAAGATTAGGATTAGGGTTAGGATTAAAGGTTAGCTTGAGAGTTAACGCTTAGGGTTAAGGTTAAGAGTTAGGGTTTGGGGTTAGGGTTAGGTTAGTTTTAGGGTTAGAGTTATGTGCTATGGTTTGTGTTAGAGGTTAGGGTTAGGTTTACTGGTCACGGTTAGGGTTACGTTTAGGGGGTAGCATTAGGGTTAGGGTTAGGGTTAAGGGATAGGATTAGGGTTAAGTGTTGGGCTTAGGGTTAGGGTTTAGTGTTAGGTTTATCATTAAGGATTAGGGTTAGAATCAGGGTTAAATGCTTGGGTGCGGGTAATGGTTAGGGTCAGGGTAAGGTTCACGGATAGGGTTAGTGTTAAGGGTTACGGGTAGGTTTAGGGTTCAGGGTTAGTGTTAGCATTAGTGCTTAAGGTTGGGATTAGGCGGTAGGTTAGATTTAGGGTTAGATCTAGCCGTTAGGGTAAGGGCTAGCGTTAGGGTTAAGAGATAGGGTTAGGTTTAATGCTTAGGATTAGGGTTAGGGTTTGGGGTTAAAGTAAGTGTTAGGGGTTAGGTTTAAGGATCCAAGGTTAGGGTTATTTTTAGCTGTAGTGTTAGGGTTAGGGATAAGGGATCCCATTAGCATTAAGGGTCTTCCATATTGTAGGGTTAATGATTAGGCTTAGAGTTAAAGTTTAAGGTTAGGGTCAGTGTTAAGATTTAGGGTGGGGGGGAAGATGGCGGAATGGTGGTGACCTCCTGGATTCGTGCTCCCGGATTGGAAGGCATGGGTCTCGGACTGCCACAACGCTAGAGGTTCACTCCCCCACAAGAACGGCGGCGTGAACCCACGGAGAATCAGCGTGGGACAGAGAGAGAACGAGAAAAGACTGAGGTGATCGGGAAATACAGCGCGAAAAACTAGAGAGTGCGGAGGGTCATCAGAGAAGGGAGCGCGGGATGGTTGTACGCACCCCACCAGAGAGTGGGTTGGGTTCAGCCCCACAGGAAAGCATCTTGTTCCCCCTCTGACCTCCACACCCAC
Organism: Eulemur rufifrons; assembly: GCF_041146395.1. Lineage (NCBI taxonomy): Eukaryota > Metazoa > Chordata > Mammalia > Primates > Lemuridae > Eulemur > Eulemur rufifrons. The sequence goes on from NW_027182937.1 coordinate 374,660, forward strand.
TCAATTGGGGATTTGCCCAAAGTCGGCGCAGAATTGCCGCGGGAGACGTGAGCTCTGCAGAGGAGACATTGGCGGGAGGCTTTTTGGACCCTAGAACGCTGTGCGCTGTGCGCGGCTGAGGCGCCTAGCAACTGTCTCCTATACGCGGGCTGCGGGGCTGCCTCCCTCCCGGCTCGAGCAGACGCCGATCTGTCTCATTTAGGCGGGGCTGGGTTCTCCCGGTCTCGGCTCCTCTGGCCTCTGCCAGTCGCTCAGCGTTCAACCCCAGCGACAGTGCTGCAGACGGGCGGTCGCCATTGTTGGGTTTTGCACCCTAAACCCGGTGAAGTGATTGGGTACCGGGCGGCTCCCTTCCCTAGTCCACGGACCGACTAGGAGCTAAGCCTTTGTGTCAACACTGAGTGGTTCCCCAGTCACGAGAGAGTCGAGCGTGGACCTTGCGGACATTGGGACGGGGAGGCCCATCGCCCACGGGAACTGCAGCAGCTGGGGCGCTGGGCGAACGAGGGCGCCGCTCCCCTCCCCCTATCCACTGTCTTTCTCGCAGAGAGAGACGGAAACCACCTCGGGAGAGGAAGAGGAGCAGCCCCCCCAGCGGAGGTAGCAAAACCCTGAACAACACGCGAAGGGCTCCCCCTAGCGACAGAGGAGGCAGCTTACCTGGCGCTCACGGCCTGCCCCTTTCCAGACTAAAGCTGAAAGAAGGAATCTTAAGGATTCATCCAGATGGGAAGGGCTCAGCGAAAGAACTCTGGAAGTATAAAGAATCAAGCTGAAACTTCACCCTCAAAGAGGATTACTAGTTCACCACCAATTAACACAAACCAGATTCCAAATAGCAACATGTCACAGGAAGAATTTCAAACATGGATCATAAACACGCTGAACAGCATGCAAGTAAAAATGGATAATCAACATAAAGAAACCACAAAAAAGATCCAGGACTTGGAAGAAAAATTCACCAAAGAAATTGAAATACTGAAGAAAAATCAAACTGAACTCCTGGAAATGAAGAATTTATTCAAGGAGCTACAAAACACAGTGGAAAGTCTCAAGAGCAGGGTAGATCAAACAGAAGAAAGAATCTCAGAGATCGAAGACAACACTTTCCAATTAAATAAGTCAGTTACAGAGCTGAAACAAACAAACATGAGAATTAACCACAGTCTACAAGAAATGTGGGATTATGTGAAGAAGCCTAACGTCAGAGTTATTGGCATTCCTGAGGGTGAAGAAGACAATAAGCAAGGGTTGAATAAACTATTCGAAGATATAATTGAGGAAAATTTCCCAGGCCTAGCCAAATCTCTAGATATACAGGTTCAAGAAGCTCAAAGAACCCCTGGGAGATTCATACCAAATAGGAAGACACCACGTCATGTAGTCATTAGACTGACCAAAATATCCACTAAAGAGGCCCTTCTTCGAGCTGTAAGGAGAAAAAATCAAGTAACATACAAAGGAAAGTCCATCCGAATCACGCCAGATTTCTCAACTGAAACCTTACAAGCAAGAAGAGATTGGGGCCCCATTCTCACTCTTCTGAAGCAGAATAATGCCCAGCCTAGAATCCTGTATCCAGCTAAGCTCAGTTTTATATATGAAGGTGAAATTAAGACATTCTCAGATAAACAAAAACTTAGGGAATTCACCAAGACAAGACCAGCTCTCCAAGAAGTACTCAAAACAGAGTTACACATGGTCCAGCACAAGAAGGACCCTCGAATGTAACACTAATCAAGAGATAAATATAAAAACCCAGTTATCATAATGGCTCAAGAGAGAAAACAGATCAATGAAATTCAACCCAACTTGAGGAAAAGCAATCTGTCTCACCTATCAGTTCTCTCATTAAATGTGAATGGATTGAATTCCCCACTCAAGAGACATAGACTGGCCCAATGGATAAAAAAATATAAGCCAAGTATCTGCTGTCTTCAGGAAACTCATCTAACCTGCAAGGATGCATTTAGGCTGAAGATAAAAGGATGGAAATCAATATTCCAAGCAAATGGAACCCAAAAGAAAGCTGGCGTGGTGGTTCTAATCTCCGATAACGTAGTTTTCAAATCAACAAAAGTAAAGAAAGACAAAGATGGTTACTATATACTGGTGAAGGGTACAATTCAACAAGAAGACATAACTATACTTAATATATATGCACCCAATCTAGGTGCACCCAGATTCATAAAGCAAACCCTACTTGATCTCAACCAAATGATAGATAACAACACATTAGTAGCCGGAGATTTTAACACGCCACTGACAGTTCAGGACAGATCTTCCAAACAAAAAATAAACAAAGAAATAGTGGACTTAAATACAACGCTCGATCAAATGGGCCTGACTGATATCTACAGGACATTCTACCCAAAAACCACTGAATATACTTTCTTCTCATCAGCTCATGGGACATTCTCCAAGATTGACCATATCTTAGGTCATAAAGCATGCCTTAAAAAAATTAAAAATATAGAAATTATACCATGCATCTTCTCAGATCACAGTGGAATAAAAGTAACAATGAACCCTAACAGAAATCCTCACTTCTACTCAAAGTCATGGAAGCTAAATAACCTTCTCCTGAACAATCATTTTATAAATGAAGAAATCAAGTCGGAAATCAAAAGATTTTTTGAATTAAATGACAAAGGAGATACAACCTATCAAAATCTGTGGGACACAGCTAAAGCAGTCCTGAGAGGAAAATTTATTTCCATAAATGCTTATACCAAAAAGACAGAAAACTTACAATTAGACAATCTAATGAATAGACTCAAAGTGCTGGAGAAGGAAGAACAGACCGATCCCAAACCCAGCAGAAGGAGAGAAATTATTAAGATTAAATCAGAACTAAATGAAAAGGACAACAATCAAACCATAAGGGAGATTAATAAAACCAAAAGTTGGTTCTTTGAAAAAATAAACAAAATTGACACACCTCTGGCTAGACTAACCAAGAACAGAAAAGAAAAATCTCTTATAACCTCCATCAGGAACACAAAAGGAGTAATCACGACGGATGCCACAGAGATACAGGATACCATATATGAATTCTACAAAAATCTTTATGCACACAAATTAGAAAACCTGGAGGAAATGGACAAATTCCTAGAAACACACAGCCTTCCCAGGCTCAACCAGGAAGAAGTAGAATTCCTAAATAGACCGATATCTAGATCTGAAATCGAAACAGCAATAAAAAACCTTCCCAAAAAGAAAAGCCCTGGACCAGATGGGTTCACACCTGAATTCTACCATACCTACAAAGAAGAACTGGTGCCCATCCTACATAAACTATTCTCCAATATAGAGAAGGATGGGATTCTCCCCAACACTTTTTACCAAGCCAACATAACCCTAATACCAAAACCAGGAAAGGATGCAACTAAAACAGAGAACTATAGACCAATTTCTCTTATGAATATAGATGCAAAAATTCTCAATAAAATTCTAGCAAACCGAATCCAAGTGCTTATCAAAAAAATAATCCATCACGACCAAGTGGGCTTCATCCCAGAGATGCAGGGATGGTTTAACATACGCAAATCTATAAATGTAATTCATCACATACATAGAAGCAAAAATAAAGATCATATGATACTCTCAATAGATGCAGAAAAAGCATTCGACAAAATTCAACACCCTTTTATGATAAGAACACTCAAAAAAATAGGCATAGACGGGGCCTATCTAAAAATGATACAAGCCATATATGACAAACCCACAGCCAACATCATACTGAATGGGGAAAAACTGAAAGCATTCCCATTTCGAACTGGAACCAGACAAGGCTGCCCACTGTCCCCATTACTTTTCAACATAGTATTGGAAGTCCTTGCAAGAGCTATCAGACAAGAGAGCAGAATCAAGGGAGTCCAAATAGGGACAGAAGAGATCAAACTCTCACTCTTTGCTGATGATATGATGTTATATCTAGAAAACCCCAAGATTTCAACCAAGAGACTCCTGGAATTGATTAATGAATTCAGCAAAGTCTCAGGATACAAAATCAATACACACAAATCAGAGGCATTCATATACGCCAATAACAGTCAAACGGAGAACCAAATTAAGGACTCAATACCCTTCAAAATAGCAACAAAGAAAATAAAATATCTAGGAATATATCTAACTAAGGAAGTAAAGGACCTCTATAGGGAGAACTATGAAACTCTGAGGAAGGAAATCGCAGAACATGTAAATAGGTGGAAAACCATACCATGCTCATGGATCGGTAGAATCAACATTGTTAAAATGTCTATACTGCCCAAAGTTATCTACAGATTCAATGCAATCCCTATTAAATTATCAACATCTTTTTTCACAGACATAGAAAAAATAATTTTACGCTTTGTATGGAATCAGAGAAGACCCCGTTTAGCAAAAGCAATATTAAACAACAAAAACAAAATGGGAGGTATTAATTTGCCAGACTTCAAACTTTACTACAAGGCTGTGGTTCTAAAAACAGCCTGGTACTGGCACAAGTGCCGAGACACAGACCAGTGGAACAGAACAGAAAATCCAAATATAAAACCATCCTCATATAGCCATCTAATCTTTGACAAAGCAGAAAAAAACATACTCTGGGGAAAAGATTCCTTATTTAATAAATGGTGCTGGGAAAACTGGATATCCACATGTAGAAGACTAAAACAGGACACACAGCTCTCACCCCTCACAAAAATCAAATCACGGTGGTTAACAGACTTAAACCTTAGGTCAGAAACTATTAGAATTCTAGAAGAAAACGTAGGAAAGACTCTTACAGACATTGGCCTAGGCAAAGAATTTATGAAGAAGACCCCTAAGGCAATCACAGCAGCAACAAAAATAAATAAATGGGACCTGATCAAATTAAAAAGCTTCTGCACAGCCAAAGAAACAGTCACAAGAGTAAATAGACAACCTACAGAATGGGAAAAAATTTTCGCATACTACACATCAGATAAAGGACTGATAACAAGAATCTATTTAGAACTCAGGAAAATCAGTAAGAAAAAATTGAACAACCCTATCAAAAAGTGGGCAAAGGACATGAATAGAAATTTTTCAAAAGAAGATATAAAAATGGCTAACAAACATATGAAAAAGTGTTCAACATCTCTAATCATCAGGGAAATGCAAATCAAAACCACAATGAGATATCACTTAACTCCAGTGAGAACGGCCTTTATCAAAAAGTCCCAAAACTATACATGTTGGCGTGGGTGTGGAGAGACAGGTACTCTCATACACTGCTGGTGGGACTGTAAACTAGTGCAGCCCCTGTGGAAAGCAATGTGGAGATACCTTAAACAGATTCAAGTAGACCTACCATTCGATCCAGCAATCCCATTACTGGGCATCTACCCAGAAGAACAAAAGTAATTCTATAAAAAAGACACCTGCACCCGAATGTTTATAGCAGCACAATTCACAATCGCAAAGATATGGAAAGAACCCAAATGCCCATCGATTCATGAATGGATTAGCAAAATGTGGTATATGTATACCATGGAATATTACTCAGCTATCAGAAATGATGGCGATATGGCATCTCTTTGGTTCTCCTGGAGTGAGCTGGAACCCATTCTATTAAGTGAAGTATCCCAAGAATGGAAAAACAAGCACCACATGTACTCACCAGCAAACTGGTTTCCCTGAGAGCACATTTGGGATTCACACCAATTGGGTATTGGACAGAGGTCGGGGCTGGGTGGAAGGGATGGGTGTATACCTACGTGATGAGTGCGATGCGCACTGCCTGGGGAATGGACAAGTTTGAAGTTCTCTCTGGGGGGGATGGGGTGGGGGGAGGGGAGGAGTGCACACCTACATGATGAGAGTGATGTGCACTGTCTAGGAAATGGACACAACTAAAGCTCAGACTCGGGGGGATGGGGAGGCATGGGCAATGTATATAGCCTGATCTTTTGTACCCCCTTGATCAGCTGAAAAACAAACAAAAAATAAAAAAAAATAAAAAAAAAAAAAGATTTAGGGTGAGGGTTAACGGTTAGGGTAAAGGTTAAGCGTTAGGGTTAGGGATTAGTGATTAGGGTTTTTGGTTAGTGTTAGGGTTAGTGGTTAGGAGTTAGTGTTTTATGAAGGGGTATGGTTAGAATTAGGATTGGGGTTAGAGTTAGGGTGAGGTATAGGGGTTAGGTTTAGGGGTTAGTTTTAGGGTAAAAGGATAGGATTAGGGTTACGGGTTGGGCTTAGGTTTAGGGTTAAAGTTTACTGCTAGGGTTAGGGATAGGGTTCAGGGTTAGCTTTAGGGGTTCTGGTTAGGGTTAGGTGTTAGGTTAGTGTCAGGGTTAGGTCTAGTCGTGAGGGTAAGGTTTAGGGTTAGCTTTAAGAGCTAGGGTTAGGTTTAATGGTTAGGATTAGGATGAGGGTTAAGAGTTAGGGTAAGGCTTAGGGGTTAGGGTGAAGGGTTAGGGTCAAGGGTTAGGGTTTTTGTTAGGCATAGCGTTGGGGTTAGACGTAAGGGTTACTGTCAGTGTTAGGGTTGTAGGTAGGGTTACGGTTAGGGTTAGTGGTTTAGAATTAGGGTTAGGGATTAGGTGTCACAGTGATGACTAGGAGATAGGGTTAGAATTATGGGATAGGGGTTGTTCTCAGGAAATGGGTTATGCACTAACGTTAGGATAAGAGGTTAAAGTTAGGCGCACGGTGAGGTTTACGTGTTAAGGGGAGAAATAGGAACAGGGTTGGGTGTTATGTTCAGGGTTAGGATTATCTGTTAAAGGTATTGTTTATGCTTAGCGCACGGGCCCTGTCTGTATTAGGCGGGCGGGGGGAGTTTAGGGGGCTGGGATTGTACCCGGGAACCCACTCTATCATACTCTGGGTATGGGCCCGTGGGTTTCATGCAGGACACAGTGGTAGAGCCTCCTTTCACGCATGGCATGGGAGGATTGCAGGCTTTCTAAACTCTAAGAAAGCAAGAAGTCTGAGAATGAGATTTAGGGTTAGGATTCTGGTTAGGGTTAAGGATGAAGTTTAGTGTTAGGGTGAGGGCTTAGGGTTAGGGATTAGGGTTAGGGTTAAAGGTTACTCTTAGGTTTAACGGTTACACTTTGGTTTAGGGTTGAGGTTTACGGTTAGGGTTAGGATGAGGGGTTAGGGTTTGGTACAGGGTTAGGGTTAAGTGTTAGGTTTAGGGTTGAAGATTAGGATTAGGGTTAGGATTAAAGGTTAGCGTGAGAGTTAACGCTTAGGGTTAAGGATAAGAGTTAGGGTTTAGGGTTAGGGTTAGGGTTAGTTTTAGGGTTAGAGTTATGTGCTATGGTTTGTGTTAGAGGTTAGGGTTAGGTTTACTGGTGACGGTTAGAGTTACGTTTAGGGGTTAGCACTAGGGTTAGGGTTAGGTTTAGGGTTAAGGGATAGGATTAGGGTTAAGTGTTGGGCTTAGGGTTAGGGTTTAGTGTTAAGGTTAGCATTAAGGTTTAGGGTTAGGGTCAGGGTTAAATGCTTGGGTGCGGGTAATGGTTAGGGTCAGGGTTAAGGTTCACGGATAGGGTTAGTGTTAAGGGTTACGGGTAGGTGTAGGGTTCAGGGTTAGTGTTAGCATTAGGGATTAAGGTTAGGATTAGGCGGTAGGTTAGATTTAGGGTTAGATCTAGGCGTTAGGGTAAGGGCTAGCGTTAGGGTTAAGAGATAGGGTTAGGTTTAATGCTTAGGATTAGGGTTAGGGTTTGGGGTTAAAGTAAGTGTTAGGGGTTAGGTTTAAGCATCCAAGGTTAGGGTTTCTTTTAGCTGTAGTGTTAGGGTTAGGGATAAAGGATCCCATTAGCATTAAGGGTCTTCCATACTGTAGGGTTAAGGGTTAGGCTTAGAGTTAAAGGTTCAGGTTAGGGTCAGTGTTAAGATTTAGGGTGAGTGTTAACAGTTAGGGTAAAGGTTAAGCATTAGGGTTAGGGATTAGTGATTAGGGTTTTTGGTTAGTGTTAGGGTTAGCGGTGAGGAGTTAGTGCTTTATGAAGGGGTATGGTTAGAATTAGGATTGGGGTTAGAGTTAGGGTGAGGTATAGGGGTTAGGTTTAGGGGTTAGTTTTAGGGTAAAAGGATAGGATTAGGGTTACGGGTTGGGCTTAGGTTTAGGGTTAAAGTTTACTGCTAGGGTTATGGATAGGGTTCAGGGTTAGCTTTAGGGGTTCTGGTTAGGGTTAGGTGTTAGGTTAGTGTCAGGGTTAGGTCTAGTCGTGAGGGTAAGGTTTAGGGTTAGCTTTAAGAGCTAGGGTTAGGTTTAATGGTTAGGATTAGGATTGGGTTAAGGGTTAGGGTAAGGCTTAGGGGTTAGGGTGAAGGGTTAGGGTCAAGGGTTAGGGTTTTTGTTAGGCATAGCGTTGGGGTTAGAAGTAAGGGTTACTGTCAGTGTTAGGGTTGTAGGTAGGGTTACGGTTAGGGTTAGCGGTTTAGAATTAGGGTTAGGGATTAGGTGTCACAGTGATGACTAGGAGATAGGGTTAGAATTATGGGATGGGGTTGTTCTCAGGAAATGGGTTATGCATTAACGTTAGGATAAGAGGTTAAAGTTAGGCGCACGGTGAGGTTTACGTGTTAAGGGGAGAAATAGGAACAGGGTTGGGTGTTATGTTCAGGGTTACGGTTATCTGTTAAAGGTATTGTTTATACTTAGCGCACGGGCCCTGTCGGCATTAGGCGGGCGGGGGTAGTTTAGGGGGCTGGGATTGTACCCGGGAACCCACTCTATCATACTCTGGGTATGGGCCCGTGGGTTTCATGCAGGACACAGTGGTAGAGCCTCCTTTCACGCATGGCATGGGAGCATTGCAGGCTTTCTAAACTCTAAGAAAGCAAGAAGTCTGAGAATTAGATTTAGGGTTAGGATTCTGGTTAGGGTTAAGGATGAAGATTAGTGTTAGGGTGAGGGCTTAGGGTTAGGGTATAGGGTTAGGGTTAAAGGTTACCCTTAGGTTTAACGGTTACACTTTGGTTTAGGGTTGAGGTTTACGGTTAGGGTTAAGATGAGGGGTTAGGGTTTGGTACAGGGTTAGGGTTAAGTGTTAGGTTTAGGGTTGAAGATTAGGATTCGGGTTAGGATTAAAGGTTAGCGTGAGAGTTAACGCTTAGTGTTAAGGTTAAAATTTAGGGTTTAGGGTTAGGGTTAGGGTTAGTTTTAGGGTTAGAGTTAAGTGCTATGGTTTGTGTTAGAGGTTAGGGTTAGGTTTACTGGTCATGGTTAGGGATAAGTTTAGGGGTTAGCATTAGGATTAGGGTTAGGTTTAGAGTTAAGGGATAGGATTAGGGTTAAGTGTTGGGCTTAGGGTTAGGGTTTAGTGTTAAGGTTAGCATTAAGGTTTAGGGTTAGGGTCAGGGTTAAATGCTTGGGTGCGGGTAATGGTTAGGGTCAGGGTTAAGGTTCACGGATAGGGTTAGTGTTAAGGGTTACGGGTAGGTGTAGGGTTCAGGGTTAGTGTTAGCATTAGGGATTAAGGTTAGGATTAGGCGGTAGGTTAGATTTAGGGTTAGATCTAGGCGTTAGGGTAAGGGCTAGCGTTAGGGTTAAGAGATAGGGTTAGGTTTAATGCTTAGGATTAGGGTTAGGGTTTGGGGTTAAAGTAAGTGTTAGGGGTTAGGTTTAAGGATCCAAGGTTAGGGTTATTTTTAGCTGTAGTGTTAGGGTTAGGGATAAGGGATCCCATTAGCATTAAGGGTCTTCCTTCCTGTAGGGTTAAGGGTTAGGCTTAGAGTTAAAGTTTAAGGTTAGGGTCAGTGTTAAGATTTAGGGTGAGGGTTAACGGTTAGGGTAAAGGTTAAGCGTTAGGGTTAGGGATTAGTGATTAGGGTTTTTGGTTAGTGTTCGGGTTAGCGGTTAGGAGTTAGTGTTTTATGAAGGGGTATGGTTAGAATTAGGATTGGGGTTAGAGTTAGGGTGAGGTATAGGGGTTAGGTTTAGGGGTTAGTTTTAGGGTAAAAGGATAGGATTAGGGTTACGGGTTGGGCTTAGGTTTAGGGTTAAAGTTTACTGCTGGGGTTAGGGATAGGGTTCAGGGTTAGCTTTAGGGGTTCTGGTTAGGGTTAGGTGTTAGGATAGTGTCAGGGTTAGGTCTAGTCGTGAGGGTAAGGTTTAGGGTTAGCTTTAAGAGCTAGGGTTAGGTTTAATGGTTAGGATTAGGATTAGGGTTAAGGGTTAGGGTAAGGCTTAGGGGTTAGGGTGAAGGGTTAGGGTCAAGGGTTAGGGTTTTTGTTAGGCATAGCGTTGGGGTTAGAAGTAAGGGTTACTGTCAGTGTTAGGGTTGTAGGTAGGGTTACGGTTAGGGTTAGCGGTTTAGAATTAGGGTTAGGGATTAGGTGTCACAGTGATGACTAGGAGATAGGGTTAGAATTATGGGATGGGGTTGTTCTCAGGAAATGGGTTATGCATTAACGTTAGGATAAGAGGCTAAAGTTAGGCGCACGGTGAGGTTTACGTGTTAAGGGGAGAAATAGGAACAGGGTTGGGTGTTATGTTCAGGGTTAGGGTTATTTGTTAAAGGTATTGTTTATGCCTAGCGCACGGGCCCTGTCTGCATTAGGCGGGCGTGGGGAGTTTAGGGGGCTGGGATTGTACCCGGGAACCCACTCTATCATACTCTGGGTATGGGCCCGTGGGTTTCATGCAGGACACAGTGGTAGAGCCTCCTTTCACCTATGGCATGGGAGGATTGCAGGCTTTCTAAACTCTAAGAAAGCAAGAAGTCTGAGAATTAGATTTAGGGTTAGGATTCTGGTTAGGGTTAAGGATGAAGTTTAGTGTTAGGGTGAGGGCTTAGGGTTAGGGATTAGGGTTAGGGTTAAAGGTTACTCTTAGGTTTAACGGTTACACTTAGGTTTAGGGTTGAGGTTTACGGTTAGGGTTAAGATGAGGGGTTAGGGTTTGGTACAGGGTTAGGGTTAAGTGTTAGGTTTAGGGTTGAAGATTAGGATTAGGGTTAGGATTAAAGGTTAGCGTGAGAGATAACGCTTAGGGTTAAGGTTAAAAGTTAGGGTTTAGGGTTAGGGTTAGGGTTAGTTTTAGGGTTAGAGTTAAGTGCTATGGTTTGTGTTAGAGGTTAGGGTTAGGTTTACTGGTCATGGTTAGGGTTACGTTTAGGGGTTAGCATTAGGGTTAGGGTTAGGGTTAGGGTTAAGGGATAGGATTAGGGTTAAGTGTTGGGCTTAGGGTTAGGGTTTAGTGTTAAGGTTAGCATTAAGGATTAGGGTTAGGGTCAGGGTTAAATGCTTGGGTGCGGGTAATGGTTAGGGTCAGGGTTTAGGTTCACGGATAGGGTTACTGTTAAGGGTTACGGGTAGGTTTAGGGTTCAGGGTTAGTGTTAGCATTAGGGCTTAATGTTAGGATTAGGCGGTAGGTTAGATTTAGGGTTAGATCTAGGCGTTAGGGTAAGGGCTAGCGTTAGGGTTAAGAGATAGGGTTAGGTTAATTCTTAGGATTAGGGTTAGGGTTTTGGGTTAAAGTAAGTGTTAGGGGTTAGGTTTAAGGATTAAAAGTTAGGGTTATTTTTAGCTGTAGTGTTAGGGTTAGGGATAAGGGATCCCATTAGCATTAAGGGTCTTCCTTATTGTAGGGTTAAGGGTTAGGCTAAGAGTTAAAGGTTAAGGTTAGGGTCAGTGTTAAGGTTTAGGGTTAGGGTTAACGGTTAGGGTAAAAGTTAAGCGTTAGGGTTAGGGATTAGTGATTAGGGTTTTTGGTTAGTGTTAGGGTTAGCGGTTAGGAGTTAGTGTTTTATGAAGGGGTATGGTTAGAATTAGGATTGGGGTTAGAGTTAGGGTGAGGTATAGGGGTTAGGTTTAGGGGTTAGTTTTAGGGTAAAAGGATAGGATTAGGGTTACGGGTTGGGCTTAGGTTTAGGGTTAAAGTTTACTGCTAGGGTTAGGGATAGGGTTCAGGGTTAGCTTTAGGGGTTCTGGTTAGGGTTAGGTGTTAGGTTAGTGTCAGGGTTAGGTTTAGTCTTGAGGGTAAGGTTTGGGGTTAGCTTTAAGAGCTAGGGTTAGGTTTAATGGTTAGGATTAGGATTAGGGTTAATGGTTAGGGTAAGGCTTATGGGTTAGGGTGAAGGGTTAGGGTCAAGGGTTAGGGTTTTTGTTAGGCATAGCGTTGGGGTTAGAAGTAAGGGTTACTGTCAGTGTTAGGGTTGTAGGTAGGGTTACGGTTAGGGTTAGCGGTTTAGAATTAGGGTTAAGGATTAGGTGTCACAGTGATGACTAGGAGATAGGGTTAGAATTATGGGATGGGGTTGTTCTCAGGAAATGGGTTATGCATTAACGTTAGGATAAGAGGTTAAAGGTAGGCGCACGGTGAGGTTTACGTGTTAAGGGGAGAAATAGGAACAGGGTTGGGTGTTATGTTCAGGGTTAGGGTTATCTGTGAAAGGTATTGTTTATGCTTAGCGCACGGGCCCTGTCTGCATTAGGCGGGCGGGGGGAGTTTAGGGGGCTGGGATTGTACCCGGGAACCCACTCTATCATACTCTGGGTATGGGCCCGTGGGTTTCATGCAGGACACAGGGGTAGAGCCTCCTTTCACGCATGGCATGGGAGCATTGCAGGCTTTCTAAACTCTAAGAAAGCAAGAAGTCTGAGAATTAGATTTAGGGTTAGGATTCTGGTTAGGGTTAAGGATGAAGTTTAGTGTTAGGGTGAGGGCTTAGGGTTAGGGATTAGGGTTAGGGTTAAAGGTTACTCTTAGGTTTAACGGTTACCCTTTGGTTTAGGGTTGAGGTTTACGGTTAGGGTTAAGATGAGGGGTTAGGGTTTGGTACAGGATTAGGGTTAAGTGTTAGGTTTAGGGTTGAAGATTAGGATTAGGGTTAGGATTAAAGGTTAGCGTGAGAGTTAACGCTTAGGGTTACGGTTAAGAGTTAGGGTTTAGAGTTAGGGTTAGGGTTAGTTTTAGGGTTAGAGTTATGTGCTATGGTTTGTGTTAGAGGTTAGGGTTAGGTTTACTGGTCATGGTTAGGGTTACGTTTAGGGGTTAGCATTAGGGTTAGGGTTAGGGTTAGGGTTAAGGGATAGGATTAGGGTTAAGTGTTGGGCTTAGGGTTAGGGTTTAGTGTTAAGGTTAGCATTAAGGATTAGGGTTAGGGTCAGGGTTAAATGCTTGGGTGCGGGTAATGGTTAGGGTCAGGGTTTAGGTTCACGGATAGGGTTAGTGTTAAGGGTTACGGGTGGCTTTAGGGTTCAGGGTTAGTGTTAGCATTAGGGCTTAAGGTTAGGATTAGGCGGTAGGTTAGATTTAGGGTTAGATCTAGGCGTTAGGGTAAGGGCTAGCGTTAGGGTTAAGAGATAGGGTTAGGTTTAATGCTTAGGATTAGGGTTAGGGTTTGGGGTTAAAGTAAGTGTTAGGGGTTAGGTTTAAGGATCCAAGGTTAGGGTTATTTTTAGCTGTAGTGTTAGGGTTAGGGATAAGGGATCCCGTTAGCATTAAGTGTTTTCCTTACTGTAGGGTTAAGGGTTAGGTTTAGAGTTAAAGTTTAAGGTTAGGGTCAGTGTTAAGATTTAGGGTGAGGGTTAACGGTTAGGGTAAAGGTTAAGCGTTAGGGTTAGGGATTAGTGATTAGGGTTTTTGGTTAGTGTTAGGGTTAGCGGTTAGGAGTTAGTGTTTTATGAAGGGGTATGGTTAGAATTAGGATTGGGGTTAGTAAAAGAAGAGGAAGATGGCGGAGTGGCGGTGACTGCTTGGATCTGCGCTCCGGCGAGGAACCGTGGATCCGGACCTGCCACAACGCTAGAGGACCGCTCCCACACAGGAACAGCGGTGTGAATCCACGGAGAATCAGCGTGGGACAAACAGAGCAAGTGAGGTCTGAGGTGAACAGAAATTAAGATCGCGGAACTCTGCGGAAGGCGCGGAACAGACAGTAGCCAGCGGAGCGCAGGCGGCTACGCCCGCCCCCAGGTGGGGCGGGGGCAGTCTTTAGGAAAAGCGGCTTGCGCTCCTCACTGACCTCCACCCCCAATTGCTTGGAGACCCCCTCGCAAGCCAGAGCAGAATCTCCGAGCGAGACGTAGGGCATTGCAGACAGGAGGCTTTTTCGGGAGAATAGCTTGGAACCTGGGAAGTCTCGGCTGAGACAGTCCTTGGCGAGAAGGGACGGACCTGTGCCAGGGGGGAGGGGCACGATCAATCCCCGATCAGCGAATTGCGCTGTACCTCTGCGCTACTTTTGTCGGTGGTTCTTCAGCCGGTGGCCCCCGGCGGCTTTGCCCGCCAAACCCCCCGGCAGCGGCGGTCCCTGGTCTCTGCCTGCCGGGGAGCCGGTCCCCCTCCGACCCCGGAGCGCTGTGGGCGCCATCTTGAAAGCAAAGTCGGAACCGCTCGGGAGCCATAAGGTACCCAGCGGCTCTCTCTCCCCGGCGCCCCCCGCTGGTCTCTGGGCCCGCGCCATCTCCGCCGGCGGCACTCGGCATGAAGGGGCGGAGCTGCGCTAAGACTTAAAATAAACACTGAGTTGCCGCTCCGGAACAAACGGAGCGGGCGTGAAGGGGCGGAGCTGCGCTAAGACGTAAAATAAACACTGAGTTGCCGCTCCGGAACCAACGGAGCGGGCGTGAAGGGGCGGAGCTGCGCTAAGGCGCAAAAACACGATCATTGAGCCGCTGAACTGTATACTTCAGAATTGTGTATCCCTTCGTTTAGCGACGCGCTGTGGTGCTGTGTAGCTCTGTTTTTGTTCTTTTGTGTTTGTGTTTTCGCTGTTTCTGGGTTAGGTCTCTTTGTGTTATTTGTTAGTTTGGTTTTTGTTTTTGTCTTTGTTTTTTTGTTTTTTATTTTTTTATTTTTTTATTTTTTTTCTTTTTTTCCTCTTCTCTTCTCCTTTTCTTTTCTCTTTCTTTTTCTTCTCCTTCTGTTCTTTCTTTTCACTTCTTTTTTTTCTTTTTTTCTTTTCTTTTCTTTTTTCTTTTTCCTTATTTCTTCTCTCTTTTTGCCTTCTAACTGGGAACCCATGCTGAGCTTGGGAACGGGCCAGGCCCCTGGCTCTGGTACATACCGGAACCTGAGTAGTCACTCCCAATGCCGGCGATCTGCGGGCACGCAATAGCCATCTTGGGGCCCACAGCCAAGTCACTGCGGAGCAATAGGGTGCCAAGAGGCTCCCTGGACGGCCCCCTCCCCTGGTCCACAGACCTTATATAGGGTCCCCACCCACGTCTAAACATTGACTACTTCTCCAGAAGCGAGAGTGTGGAGCCTGGTCCCTGGGGACATTGGGCCAAGGCAGACTTTTGCCTGTGGGAGTTGCAGCAAATGGGGCGCTGAGCGAGCGAGGGCACCATCCACTCCCCACAACTAGTATTTTTCCTGCAGATAGAGACAGAAACCACCCCTATAGAGGAAGAACCAAAGGGAAACAAACAAACAAAGAGAATTTTGGCCCACTACTAGTGTGGACCCTGCCTGCCCTCTGAAAGACTACAACACAGTGTCCTAACTCACCAAAGCAGTCTTGGATCACTCCAGTCCTCTAGGATTGGACCCATCAGAAGCAGTCCCCCAACTGAAATAGAAAAATTTCTAAACAATTCACAACAGTCTTCCCCTCTTGCCAAAGGAAGCAATATACCTAGACTACTCCACAGCCTAAGAATAGAGCACAGAGAGTGCTGTTAACCAGACTAAATCTATAAGTAAAGATCCAACGATTAATCTAGATGGGAAGGGCCCAGCGAAAAAACACAGGAAGCACAAAGAATCAAACAGAAAGCTCACCCCCAAAGAGAAATACCGGCTCTCAAACATTTGACACAAACCAGACTCAAAACACCAACATGTCACAGGAAGAATTCCAATTATGGATCATAAACAAGCTAAATAATATACAAGAATCAATGGACAGACAACACAAGGAAAATGCAAAAAAAATTCAGGATTTGGAGGAAAAATTCACTAAAGAAATTGAAATATTGAAGAAAAACCAAACTGAACTCCTAGAAATGAAGAATTCACTCAGAGAGCTACAAAACACTGTGGAAAGTCTCAAAAGCAGGGTAGATCAAACAGAGGAAAGAATTTCAGAAATTGAAGATAACTCCTTTCAACTAAATAAGTCAGTCACAGAGATAGATCAAAAAAGTAAGAGAAATGATCTGAGTCTTCAAGAAATGTGGGATTATGTGAAGAAACCTAACTTGAGAGTTATTGGCATCCCTGAGGGTGAAGAAGACAATAAGCAAGGGTTGGACAAGCTATTTGAAGACATAATCGAGGAAAATTTTCCAGGCCTTGCCAATACTCTAGACATACAGATTCAAGAAGCTCAAAGGACCCCTGGGAGATTCATAGCAAATAGGAAAACACCACGCCACGTAGTCATCAGGCTGACCAAAATATCCACTAAAGAGTCCCTTCTCCGAGCTGTAAGGAGAAAGAAACAGGTAACTTACAAAGGAAAACCCATCAGAATTACGCCAGATTTCTCAGCTGAAACCTTACAAGCAAGAAGAGGTTGGGGCCCCATTTTCACGCTTCTGAAACAGAATAATGCCCAGCCTAGAATCTTGTACCCAGCTAAGCTAAGTTTTCTATACGAAGGAGAAATCAAGACATTCTCAGATAAACAAAGGTTGAGGGAATTCACCAAGACAAGACCAGCCCTGCAAGAAGTACTCAAAAGAGAGTTACACACGGACCAGCACAAGAAAGATCCACGAATGTAAAACTACTCAAGAGCTAAAGATCAAATTGCAGATACCACAATGGCTCAGGAGAGAAAACATTGCAATGAAGTTCTACCCAACAAGCTGAACAAAAAACCGTCTCACTTATCAGTTTTCTCAATAAATGTGAATGGCTTGAATTCCCCGCTCAAGAGACATAGACTGTCCCAATGGATAAAAAAGCACAAGCCAAGTATCTGCTGTCTCCAAGAAACCCACCTAACGAGCAAAGATGCATTTAGACTGAAAGTAAAAGGATGGAAATCGGTATTTCAAGCAAACGGTAACGAAAAGAAAGCTGGTGTGGCAATCTTAATTTCCAATAACTTAGCTTTCAAACCAACAAAAATAATAAAAGACAAAAATGGCTACTACATACTGGTCAAGGGCACAATTCAACAAGAAGCCATGACTATACTCAATATATATGCACCCAACCTAGGTGCACCTAGATTCATAAAGCAAACCCTACTAGATCTGAACCAGATGATAGATAATAATACTGTAATAGCTGGAGACTTTAACACCCCACTGACAGTACAGGACAGATCCTCTAAACAGAAAATAAACAAAGACATAATGGACCTAAATAGAATGCTAGAACAAATGGGCATGGCTGACATCTATAGGACATTCTACCCAAAGTCCACAGAATATACATTCTTCTCATCAGCTCACAGGACATTCTCTAAGATTGACCATGTCCTAGGACATAGATCATGTCTTCAAAAATTCAAAAAAATAGAAATTATACCATGCATCTTCTCAGATCACAGCGGAATAAAAGTAACAATGATCACAAACAGAAACCCTCACTCTTACTCAAAGTCATGGAAACTAAATAACCTTCTCCTGAATAATTATTCTATAAAAGAAGAAATCAAGATGGAAATCATAAATTTCTTTGAATTAAATGACAATGGAGATACAACTTATCAAAATCTATGGGATGCAGTTAAAGCAGTCCTGAGAGGAAAATTCATATCCATAAATGCCTATATCAAAAAGACAGAAAACATGCAAATAGACAACCTAACGAATAGACTCAAAGAGCTGGAGAAAGAAGAACAGAACGATCCCAAACCCAGCAGAAGGCGAGAAATTACTAAGATCAAATCAGAACTAAATGAAAAGGACAACAAAGAAACTATAAGGGAAATTAATAAAACAAAAAGTTGGTTCTTTGAAAAGATAAACAAAATAGACACACCTCTGGCTAGACTAACCAAGAGCACAAAAGTAAAATCTCTAATAACCTCCATTAGGAACATGAAAGGAGAAATCACAACCGATGCTACAGAGATACAAGATATCATCTATGAATTCTACAAAAATCTTTATGCACACAAACTGGAGAACGTGGAGGAAATGGACAAATTTTTAGAGACACATAGTCTTCCCAGGCTCAACCAGGAAGAAATAGAGTACCTGAACAGACCAATATCAAGAACTGAAATCGAAACAGCAATAAAAAACCTTCCCAAAAAGAAAAGCCCTGGTCCAGATGGGTTCACACCTGAATTTTACCATACATACAAAGAAGAACTGGTGCCCATCCTACATAAACTATTCTCCAATATTGAGAAGGATGGAGTTCTCCCGGACACGTTCTACCAAGCCAATATAACATTAATACCAAAGCCCGGAAAGGACTCAACGAAAATAGAGAACTACAGACCAATTTCCCTCATGAATATAGATGCAAAAATTTTCAATAAAATACTAGCAAATCGAATCCAAGTACTTATCAAAAAAGTAATCCACCACGACCAAGTGGGCTTCATCCCCGAGATGCAGGGGTGGTTCAACATACGTAAATCTATCAATGTAATTCACCACATAAATAGAAGCAAAAACAAAAATCATATGATACTCTCATTAGATGCAGAAAAAGCATTTGACAAAATTCAACACCCTTTTAGGATAAAAACGCTTAACAAAATAGGCATTGATGGAACCTACCTAAAAATGATACAAGCCATATATGACAAACCCACAGCCAACATCATACTGAATGGGGAAAAACTGAAAGCACTCCCACTTAGAACTGGAACCAGACAGGGCTGCCCATTGTCTCCATTACTTTTCAACATAGTATTGGAAGTCCTTGCGAGAGCTATCAGGCAAGAGAGCAGAATCAAGGGAGTCCAAATAGGGAAGGAAGAGATCAAACTCTCACTTTTTGCTGATGATATGATGTTATATCTGGAAAACCCCCAGGATTCAACCAAGAGACTCCTGGAATTGATTAACGAATACAGCAAAGTCTCAGGCTACAAAATTAATATACACAAATCAGAGGCATTTATATATGCCAATAACAGTCAATCGGAAAACCAAATTAAAGACTCAATACCCTTCAAAATAGCAACAAAGAAAATAAAATATCTAGGTATATATCTAACTAAAGAGGTAAAGGACCTCTATAAGGAAAACTATGAAACACTGAGAAAAGAAATAGCAGAACTTGCAAATAGATGGAAAAATATACCATGCTCGTGGATCGGAAGAATCAACATTGTTAAAATGTCTATACTACCCAAAGTGATCTACAAATTCAATGCAATCCCTATTAAATTACCAACATCATTCTTTACAGACATAGAGAAAATAATTATACAATTTGTATGGAATCAAAGAAGACCCCGTATAGCAAAAGCAATTTTAAGCAATAAAAACAAAATGGGAGGTATTAATTTGCCAGACCTCAAACTATACTACAAGGCCGTGGTTCTTAAAACAGCCTGGTATTGGCACAAGTGCAGGGACACAGACCAGTGGAACACAACAGAAAATCCAAATATAGAACCATCCTCATATAGTCACCTAATTTTTGACAAAGCGGGAAAGAATATACTCCAGGGACAAGAATCCCTATTCAACAAATGGTGCTGGGAGAATTGGTTAGCCACTTGCAGAAGACTGAAACAGGACCCACAGCTTTCACCTCTCACAAAAATCAAATCACGGTGGATAACGGACTTAAACCTTAGGCGTGATACAATCAGAATTCTAGAAGAAAATGTAGGAAAGACTCTTACAGACATTGGCCTAGGCAGAGAATTTATGAAGAAGACCCCCAAGGCAATCACAGCAGCAACAAAAATAAATGAATGGGACATGATTAAACTAAAAAGCTTCTGCACAGCCAAAGAAACAGTCCAGAGAATAAACAGATCACCTACGGAATGGGAAAAAAATTTTCCATACTACACATCAGATAAAGGACTGATAACAAGAATCTATTTAGAACTCAGGAAAATCAGCAAGAAAAAATCAAGCAACCCTATCAAAAAGTGGGCAAAGGACATGAATAGAAATTTTTCAAAAGAAGATATAAAAATGGCTAACAAACATATGAAAAAGTGTTCAACATCTCTAATCATCAGGGAAATGCAAATCAAAACCACAATGAGATATCACTTAACCCCAGTGAGAATGGCCTTTATCAAAAAAACCCAAAACAACACATGTTGGCGTGGGTGTGGAGAGACAGGAACACTAATACACTGCTGGTGGGACTGCAAACTAGTGCAACCCCTGTGGAAAGCATTATGGAGGTATCTTAAACAGATTCAAGTAGACCTGCCATTTGACCCAGCAATCCCATTACTGGGCATATACCCAAAGGAAAAAAGGTCATTCTGTAACAAAGGCACGTGTACCCAAATGTTTATAGCAGCCCAATTCACAATAGCAAAGATGTGGAAACAACCCAAATGCCCATCAATACATGATTGGATTAGTAAACTGTGGTATATGTATACCATGGAATATTACTCAGCTATAAGGAATGATGAAGATACGACATCTCTATGGTTCTCCTGGAGAGAGTTGGAACCCATTATATTAAGTGAAGTATCCGAAGAATGGAAAAACAAGCATCACATGTACTCACCAGAAAATTGGTTTCCCTGATCATCACCTAAACACAAATCTGGGAATGACACCAAATGGACATCAAACTGAGGTGGGGGGTGGGGGAGGGAATGGGGGTATGCCTACACAATGAGTGCATTGCACACCGTTTGGGGAGTGGTAACACTTGAAGGTGCTGACTCGGGAAAGAGGGGGTGGGGAAAAAAATATGAAACTATTGTTTTTAACTTGCACTGTTCACTTAATAATTTATCATGAATATTTCCCATATTATTTCATATCATTGTACAAGAAATAATGTATACATTATGAGGACATACTGTATCTAACAAGATATACTGTTAGACTCTTTGATTCTATAAAACTAAATTGAAAAAAAATAAAATAAAATAAAATAAATAAAAAAAAAAAATTAAGTCAGCTTTTCTGCGATTTGGGTGCTAACTTTGAACTTGGCTGTGACACTTGACTCCTGCTTTGTTTACCGATATTCAAGTTTCTTTATTTGTAAGACTATCTAGTAGATTGTTCCAAAGTACTGGTTGCATTAAATTCTTATTTTTTCCTTACTACAATAGGATAAATTCCGATGAATAGCATATATATGTTTGTATTTACATTTATATGTGTGTTTTTTTTCTATATACAGGCTTTCCTCAGAGATATTGTGGGCTAGGTGGCAAACCACTGAAATAAATCAAATATTGCACTAAAAAAAAAAAAAAAAAGGATTGGGGTTAGAGTTAGGGTGAAGTATAGGGGTTAGGTTAAGGGGTTAGTTTTAGGGTAAAAGGATAGGATTAGGGTTACGGGTTGGGCTTAGGTTTAGGGTTAAAGTTTACTGCTGGGGTTAGGGATAGGGTTCAGGGTTAGCTTTAGGGGTTCTGGTTAGGGTTAGGTGTTAGGTTAGTGTCAGGGTTAGGTCTAGTCGTGAGGGTAAGGTTTAGGGTTAGCTTTAAGAGCTAGGGTTAGGTTTAATGGTTAGGATTAGGATTAGGGTTAAGGGTTAGGGTAAGGCTTAGGGGTTAGGGTCAAGGGTTAGGGTCAAGGGTTAGGGTTTTTGTTAGGCATAGCGTTGGGGTTAGAAGTAAGGGTTACAGTCAGTGTTAGGGTTGTAGGTAGGGTTACGGTTAGGGTTAGCGGTTTAGAATTAGGGTTAGGGATTAGGTGTCACAGTGATGACTAGGAGAGAGGTTTACAATTATGGGATGGGGTTGTTCTCAGGAAATGGGTTATGCATTAACGTTAGGATAAGAGGTTAAAGTTAGGCGCACGGGGAGGTTTACGTGTTAAGGGGAGAAATAGGAACAGGGTTGGGTGTTATGTTCAGGGTTAGGGTTATCTGTTAAAGGTATTGTTTATGCTTAGCGCACGGGCCCTGTCTGCATTAGGCGGGCGGGGGGAGTTTAGGGGGCTGGGATTGTACCCGGGAACCCACTCTATCATACTCTGGGTATGGGCCCGTGGGTTTCATGCAGGACAGAGTGGTAGAGCCTCCTTTAACGCATGGCATGGGAGGATTGCAGGCTTTCTAAACTCTAAGAAAGCAAGAAGTCTGAGAATTAGATTTAGGGTTAGGATTATGGTTAGGGTTAAGGATGAAGTTTAGTGTTAGGGTGAGGGCTTAGGGTTAGGGATTAGGGTTAGGGTTAAAGGTTACTCTTAGGTTTAACGGTTACACTTTGGTTTAGGGTTGAGGTTTACGGTTAGGGTTAAGATGAGGGGTTAGGGTTTGCTACAGGGTTAGGGTTAAGTGTTAGGTTTAGGGTTGAAGATTAGGATTGGGGTTAGGATTAAAGGTTAGCGTGAGAGCTAACGCTTAGGGTTAAGGTTTAGGGTTTAGGGTTAGGGTTTAGGGTTAGGGTTAGGGTTAGTGTTAGTATTAGGGTTAGAGTTATGTGCTATGGTTTGTGTTAGAGGTTAGGGTTAGGTTTACTGGTAACGGTTAGGGTTACGTTTAGGGGTTAGATTAGGGTTAGGGTTAGGGTTAGGGTTAAGGGATAGGATTACGGTTAAGTGTTGGGCTTAGGGTTAGGGTTTAGTGTTAAGGTTAGCATTAAGGATTAGGGTTAGGTCAGGGTTAAATGCTTGGGTGCGGGTAATGGTTAGGGTCAGGGTTAAGGTTGACGGATAGGGCTAGTGTTAAGGGTTACGGGTAGGTGTAGGGTTCAGGGTTAGTGTTAGCATTAGGGCTTAAGGTTAGGATTAGGCAGTAGGTTAGATTTAGGGTTAGATCTAGGCGTTAGGGTAAGGGCTAGCGTTAGGGTTAAGAGATAGGGTTAGGTTTAATGCTTAGGATTAGGGTTAGGGTTTGGGGTTAAAGTAAGTGTTAGGGGTTAGGTTTAAGGATCCAAGGTTAGGGTTATTTTTAGCTGTAGTGTTAGGGTTAGGGATAAGGGATCCCATTAGCATTAAGGGTCTTCCTTCCTGTATGTTTAAGGGTTAGGCTTAGAGTTAAAGGTTAAGGTTAGGGTCAGGGTTAAGATTTAGGGTGAGGGTTAACGGTTAGGGTAAAAGTTAAGCGTTAGGGTTAGGGATTAGTGATTAGGGTTTTTGGTTAGTGTTAGGGTTAGCAGTTAGGAGTTAGTGTTTTATGAAGGGGTATGGTTAGAATTAGGATTGGGGTTAGAGTTAGGGTGAGGTATAGGGGTTAGGTTTAGGGGTTAGTTTTAGGGTAAAAGGATAGGATTAGGTTTACGGGTTGGGCTTAGGTTTAGGATTAAAGTTTACTGCTGGGGTTAGGGATAGGGTTCAGGGTGAGCTTTAGGGGTTCTGGTTAGGGTTAGGTGTTAGGTTAGTGTCAGGGTTAGGTCTAGTCGTGAGGGTAAGGTTTAAGGTTAGCTTTAAGAGCTAGGGTTAGGTTTAATGGTTAGGATTAGGATTAGGGTTAAGGGTTAGGGTAAGGCTTAGGGGTTAGGGTGAAGGGTTAGGGTCAAGGGTTAGGGTTTTTGTTAGGCATAGCGTTGGGGTTAGAAGTAAGGGTTACTGTCAGTGTTAGGGTTGTAGGTAGGGTTACGGTTAGGGTTAGCGGTTTAGAATTAGGGTTAGGGATTAGGTGTCACAGTGATGACTAGGAGATAGGGTTAGAATTATGGGATAGGGGTTGTTCTCAGGAAATGGGTTATGCATTAACGTTAGGATAAGAGGTTAAAGTTAGGCGCACGGTGAGGTTTACGTGTTAAGGGGAGAAATAGGAACAGGATTGGGTGTTATGTTCAGGGTTAGGGTTATCTGTTAAAGGTATTGTTTATGCTTAGCGCACGGGCCCTGTCTACATTAGGCACGCGGGGGGAGTTTAGGGGGCTGGGATTGTACCCGGGAACCCACTCTATCATACTCTGGGTATGGGCCCGTGGGTTTCATGCAGGACACAGTGGTAGAGCCTCCTTTCACGCATGGCATGGGAGGATTGCAGGCTTTCTAAACTCTAAGAAAGCAAGAAGTCTGAGAATTAGATTTAGGGTTAGGATTCTGGTTAGGGTTAAGGATGAAGTTTAGTGTTAGGGTGAGGGCTTAGGGTTAGGGAATAGGGTTAGGGTTAAAGGTTACTCTTAGGTTTAACGGTTACACTTTGGTTTAGGGTTGAGGTTTACGGATATGGTTAAGATGAGGGGTTAGGGTTTGGTACAGGGTTAGGGTTAAGTGTTAGGTTTAGGGTTGAAGATTAGGATTAGGGTTAGGAGTAAAGGTTAGCGTGAGAGTTAACGCTTAGGGTTAAGGTTAAAAGTTAGGGTTTAGGTTTAGGGTTAGGGTTAGTTTTAGGGTTAGAGTTATGTTCTATGGTTTGTCTTAGAGGTTAGGGTTAGGTTTACTGGTCATGGTTAGGGTTACGTTTAGGGGTTAGCATTAGGGTTAGGGTTAGGGTTAGGGTTAAGGGATAGGATTAGGGTTAAGTGTTGGGCTTAGGGTTAGGGTTTAGTGTTAAGGTTAGCATTAAGGATTACGGTTAGGGTCAGGGTTAAATGCTTGGGTGCGGGTAATGGTTAGGGTCAGGGTTAAGGTTCACGGATAGGGTTAGTGTTAAGGGTTACGGGTAGGTTTAGGGTTCAGGGTTAGTGTTAGCATTAGGGCTTAAGTTTAGGATTAGGCGGTAGGTTAGATTTAGGGTTAGATCTAGGCGTTAGGGTAAGGGCTAGCGTTAGGGTTAAGAGATAGGGTTAGGTTTAATGCTTAGGATTAGGGTTAGGGTTTGGGGTTAAAGTAAGTGTTAGGGGTTAGGTTTAAGGATCCAAGGTTAGGGTTAATTTTAGCTGTAGTGTTAGGGTTAGGGATAAGGGATCCCATTAGCTTTAAGGGTCTTCCTTCCTGTAGGGTTAAGGGTTAGGCTTAGAGTTAAAGGTTAAGGTTAGGGTCAGTGTTAAGATTTAGGGTGAGGGTTAACGGTTAGGGTAAAGGTTAAGTGTTAGGGTTAGGGATTAGTGATTAGGGTTTTTCGTTAGTGTTAGGGTTAGCGGTTAGGAGTTAGTGTTTTATGAAGGGGTATGGTTAGAATTAGGATTGGGGTTAGAGTTAGGGTGAGGTATAGGGGTTAGGTTTAGGGGTTAGTTTTAGGGTAAAAGGATAGGATTAGGGTTACGGGTTGGGCTTAGGTTTAGGGTTAAAGTTTACTGCTAGGGTTAGGGATAGGGTTCAGGGTTAGCTTTAGGGGTTCTAGTTAGGGTTAGGTGTTAGGTTAGTGTCAAGGTTAGGTCTAGTCGTGAGGGTAAGGTTTAGGGTTAGCTTTAAGAGCTAGGGTTAGGTTTAATGGTTAGGATTAGGATTAGGGTTAAGGGTTAGGGTAAGGCTTAGGGGTTAGGGTGAAGGGTTAGGGTCAAGGGTTAGGGTTTTTGTTAGGCATAGCGTTGGGGTGAGAAGTAAGGGTTATTGTCAGTGTTAGGGTTGTAGGTAGGGTTACGGTTAGGGTTATCGGTTTAGAATTACGGTTAGGGATTAGGTGTCACAGTGATGACTAGGAGATAGGGTTAGAATTATGGGATAGGGGTTGTTCTCAGGAAATGGGTTATGCATTAACGTTAGGATAAGAGGTTAAAGTTAGGCGCACGGTGAGGTTTACGTGTTAAGGGGAGAAATAGGAACAGGGTTGGGTGTTATGTTCAGGGTTAGGGTTATCTGTTAAAGGTATTGTTTATGCTTAGCGCACGGGCCCTGTCTGCATTAGGCGG
The DNA here is from genome assembly GCF_041146395.1 of Eulemur rufifrons. Taxonomy (NCBI): domain Eukaryota; kingdom Metazoa; phylum Chordata; class Mammalia; order Primates; family Lemuridae; genus Eulemur; species Eulemur rufifrons. Next base: position 400,349 of record NW_027182937.1, read on the forward strand.
GCGGGGGGAGTTTAGGGGGCTGGGATTGCACACGGGAACCCACTCTATCATACTCTGGGTATGGGCCCGTGGGTTTCATGCAGGACACAGTGGTAGAGCCTCCTTTCACCCATGGCATGGGAGGAGTGCAGGCTTTCTAAATTCTAAGAAAGCAAGAAGTCTGAGAATTAGATTTAGGGTTAGGATTCTGGTTAGGGTTAAGGATGAAGTTTAGTGTTAGGGTGAGGGCTTAGAGTTAGGGAATAGGGTTAGGGTTAAAGGTTACTCTTAGGTTTCACGGTTACACTTTGGTTTAGGGTTGAGGTTTACGGTTAGGGTTAAGATGAGGGGTTAGGGTTTGGTACAGGGTTAGGGTTAAGTGTTAGGTTTAGGGTTGAAGATTAGGATTAGGGTTAGGATTAAAGGTTAGCGTGAGAGTTAACGCTTAGGGTTAAGGTTAGGAGTTACGGTTTAGGGTTAGGGTTAGGGTTAGGGTTAGTTTTAGGGTTAGAGTTATGTGCTATGGTTTGTGTTAGAGGTTAGGGTTAGGTTTACTGGTCACGGTTAGGGTTACGTTTAGGGGGTAGCATTAGGGTTAGGGTTAGGGTTAAGGGATAGGATTAGGGATAAGTGTTCGGCTTAGGGTTAGGGTTTAGTGTTAGGGTTAGCATTAAGGATTAGGGTTAGGGTCAGGGTTAAATGCTTGGGTGCGGGTAATGGTTAGGGTCAGGGTTTAGGTTCACGGATAGGGTTAGTGTTAAGGGTTACGGGTAGGTTTAGGGTTCAGGGTTAGTGTTAGCATTAGGGCTTAAGGTTAGGATTAGGCGGTAGGTTAGATTTAGGGTTAGATCTAGGCGTTAGGGTAAGGGCTAGCGTTAGGGTTAAGAGGTAGGTTTAGGTTTAATGCTTAGGATTAGGGTTAGGGTTTGGGGTTAAAGTAAGTGTTAGGGGTTAGGTTTAAGCATCCAAGGTTAGGGTTATTTTTAACTGTAGTGTTAGGGTTAGGGATAAGGGATCCCATTAGCATTAAGGGTCTTCCTTACCGTAGGGTTAAGGGTTAGGCTTAGAGTTAAAGTTTAAGGTTAGGGTCAGTGTTAAGATTTAGGGTGAGGGTTAACGGTTAGGGTAAAGGTTAAGCGTTAGGTTTAGTTATTAGTGATTAGGGTTTTTGGTTAGTGTTAGGGTTAGCGGTTAGGAGTTAGTGTTTTATGAAGGGGTATGGTTAGAATGAGGATTGGGGTTAGAGTTAGGGTGAGGTATAGGGGTAAGGTTTAGGGGTTAGTTTTAGAGTAAAAGGATAGGATTAGGGTTACGGGTTGGGCTTAGGTTTAGGGTTAAAGTTTACTGCTGGGGTTAGGGATAGGGTTCAGGGTAAGTTTTAGGGTTTCTGGTTAGGGTTAGGTGCTAGGTTAGTGTCAGGGTTAGGTCTAGTCGTGAGGGTAAGGTTTAGGGTTAGCTTTAAGAGCTAGGGTTAGGTTTAATGGTTAGGATTAGGTTTAGGGTTAAGGGTTAGGGTAAGGCTTAGGGGTTAGGGTGAAGGGTTAGGGTCAAGGGTTAGGGTTTTTGTTAGGCATAGCGTTGGGGTTAGAAGTAAGGGTTACTGTCAGTGTTAGGGTTGTAGGTAGGGTTACGGTTAGGGTTAGCGGTTTAGAATTAGGGTTAGGGATTAGGTGTCACAGTGATGACTAGGAGATAGGGTTAGAATTATGGGATAGGGGTTGTTCTCAGGAAATGGGTTATGCATTAACGTTAGGATAAGAGGTTAAAGTTAGGCACACGGTGAGGTTTACGTGTTAAGGGGAGAAATAGGAACAGGGTTGGGTGTTATATTCAGGGTTAGGGTTATCTGTTAAAGGTATTGTTTATGCTTAGCGCACGGGCCCTGTCTGCATTAGGCGGGCGGGGGGAGTTTAGGGGGCTGGGATTGTACCCGGGAACCCACTCTATCATACTCTGGGTATGGGCCCGTGGGTTTCATGCAGGACACAGTGGTAGAGCCTCCTTTCACGCATGGCATGGGAGGATTGCAGGCTTTCTAAACTCTAAGAAAGCAAGAAGTCTGAGAATTAGATTTAGGGTTAGGATTCTGGTTAGGGTTAAGGATGAAGTTTAGTGTTAGGGTGAGGGCTTAGGGTTAGGGATTAGGGTTAGGGTTAAAGGTTCCTCTTAGGATTCACGGTTACACTTTGGTTTAGGGTTGAGGTTTACGGTTAGGGTTAAGATGAGGGGTTAGGGTTTGGTACAGGGTTAGGGTTAAGTGTTAGGTTTAGGGTTGAAGATTAGGATTAGGGTTAGGATTAAAGGTTAGCGTGAGAGTTAACGCTTAGGGTTAAGGTTAAGAGTTACGGTTTAGGGTTAGGGTTAGGGTTAGGGTTAGTTTTAGGGTTAGAGTTATGTGCTATGGTTTGTGTTAGAGGTTAGGGTTAGGTTTACTGGTCACGGTTAGGGTTAGGTTTAGGGGGTAGCATTAGGGTTAGGGTTAGGGTTAAGGGATAGGATTAGGGATAAGTGTTCGGCTTAGGGTTAGGGTTTAGTGTTAGGGTTAGCATTAAGGATTAGGGTTAGGGTCAGGGTTAAATGCTTGGGTGCGGGTAATGGTTAGGGTCAGGATTTAGGTTCACGGATAGGGTTAGTGTTAAGGGTTACGGGTAGGTTTAGGGTTCAGGGTTAGTGTTAGCATTAGGGCTTAAGGTTAGGATTAGGCGGTAGGTTAGATTTAGGGTTAGATCTAGGCGTTAGGGTAAGGGCTAGCGTTAGGGTTAAGAGGTAGGTTTAGGTTTAATGCTTAGGATTAGGGTTAGGGTTTGGGGTTAAAGTAAGTGTTAGGGGTTAGGTTTAAGCATCCAAGGTTAGGGTTATTTTTAGCTGTAGTGTTAGGGTTAGGGATAAGGGATCCCATTAGCATTAAGGGTCTTCCTTACCGTAGGGTTAAGGGTTAGGCTTAGAGTTAAAGTTTAAGGTTAGGGTCAGTGTTAAGATTTAGGGTGAGGGTTAACGGTTAGGGTAAAGGTTAAGCGTTAGGGTTAGTTATTAGTGATTAGGGTTTTTGGTTAGTGTTAGGGTTAGCGGTTAGGAGTTAGTGTTTTATGAAGGGGTATGGTTATAATTAGGATTGGGGTTAGAGTTAGGGTGAGGTATAGGGGTAAGGTTTAGGGGTTAGTTTTAGAGTAAGAGGATAGGATTAGGGTTACGGGTTGGGCTTAGGTTTAGGGTTAAAGTTTACTGCTGGGGTTAGGGATAGGGTTCAGGGTTAGTTTTAGGGTTTCTGGTTAGGGTTAGGTGCTAGGTTAGTGTCAGGGTTAGGTCTAGTCGTGAGGGTAAGGTTTAGGGTTAGCTTTAAGAGCTAGGGTTAGGTTTAATGGTTAGGATTAGGTTTAGGGTTAAGGGTTAGGGTAAGGCTTAGGGGTTAGGGTGAAGGGTTAGGGTCAAGGGTTAGGGTTTTTGTTAGGCATAGCGTTGGGGTGAGAAGTAAGGGTTACTGTCAGTGTTAGGGTTGTAGGTAGGGTTACGGTTAGGGTTAGCGGTTTAGAATTAGGGTTAGGGATTAGGTGTCACAGTGATGACTAGGAGATAGGGTTAGAATTATGGGATAGGGGTTGTTCTCAGGAAATGGGTTATGCATTAACGTTAGGAGAAGAGGTTAAAGTTAGGCACACGGTGAGGTTTACGTGTTAAGGGGAGAAATAGGAACAGGGTTGGGTGTTATGTTCAGGGTTAGGGTTATCTGTTAAAGGTATTGTTTATGCTTAGCGCACGGGCCCTGTCTGCATTAGGCGGGCGGGGGGAGTTTAGAGGGCTGGGATTGTACCCGGGAACCCACTCTATCATACTCTGGGTATGGGCCCGTGGGTTTCATGCAGGACACAGTGGTAGAGCCTCCTTTCACGCATGGCATGGGAGGATTGCAGGCTTTCTAAACTCTAAGAAAGCAAGAAGTCTGAGAATTAGATTTAGGGTTAGTATTATGGTTAGGGTTAAGGATGAAGTTTAGTGTTAGGGTGAGGGCTTAGGGTTAGGGATTAGGGTTAGGGTTAAAGGTTACTCTTAGGTTTAACGGTTACACTTTGATTTAGGGTTGAGGTTTACGGTTAGGGTTAAGATGAGGGGTTAGGGTTTGGTACAGGGTTAGGGTTAAGTGTTAGGTTTAGGGTTGAAGATTAGGATTAGGGTTAGGATTAAAGGTTAGCGTGAGAGTTAACGCTTAGGGTTAAGGTTAAAAGTTAGGGTTTAGGTTTAGGGTTAGGGTTAGTTTTAGGGTTAGAGTTATGTGCTATGGTTTGTGTTAGAGGTTAGGGTTAGGTTTACTGGTCACGGTTAGGGTTACGTTTAGGGGGTAGCATTAGGGTTAGGGTTAGGGTTAAGGGATAGGATTAGGGATAAGTGTTCGGCTTAGGGTTAGGGTTTAGTGTTAGGGTTAGCATTAAGGATTAGGGTTAGGGTCAGGGTTAAATGCTTGGGTGCGGGTAATGGTTAGGGTCAGGTTTTAGGTTCACGGATAGGGTTAGTGTTAAGGGTTACGGGTAGGTTAAGGGTTCAGGGTTAGTGTTAGCATTAGGGCTTAAGGTTAGGATTAGGCGGTAGGTTAGATTTAGGGTTAGATCTAGGCGTTAGGGTAAGGGCTAGCGTTAGGGTTAAGAGGTAGGTTTAGGTTTAATGCTTAGGATTAGGGTTAGGGTTTCGGGTTAAAGTAAGTGTTAGGGGTTAGGTTTAAGCATCCAAGGTTAGGGTTATTTTTAGCTGTAGTGTTAGGGTTAGGGATAAGGGATCCCATTAGCATTAAGGGTCTTCCTTACCGTAGGGTTAAGGGTTAGGCTTAGAGTTAAAGTTTAAGGTTAGGGTCAGTGTTAAGATTTAGGGTGAGGGTTAACGGTTAGGGTAAAGGTTAAGCGTTAGGGTTAGTTATTAGTGATTAGGGTTTTTGGTTAGTGTTAGGGTTAGCGGTTAGGAGTTAGTGTTTTATGAAGGGGTATGGTTATAATTAGGATTGGGGTTAGAGTTAGGGTGAGGTATAGGGGTAAGGTTTAGGGGTTAGTTTTAGAGTAAAAGGATAGGATTAGGGTTACGGGTTGGGCTTAGGTTTAGGGTTAAAGTTTACTGCTGGGGTTAGGGATAGGGTTCAGGGTTAGTTTTAGGGTTTCTGGTTAGGGTTAGGTGCTAGGTTAGTGTCAGGGTTAGGTCTAGTCGTGAGGGTAAGGTTTAGGGTTAGCTTTAAGAGCTAGGGTTAGGTTTAATGGTTAGGATTAGGTTTAGGTTTAAGGGTTAGGGTAAGGCTTAGGGGTTAGGGTGAAGGGTTAGGGTCAAGGGTTAGGGTTTTTGTTAGGCATAGCGTTGGGGTTAGAAGTAAGGGTTACTGTCAGTGTTAGGGTTGTAGGTAGGGTTACGGTTAGGGTTAGCGGTTTAGAATTAGGGTTAGGGATTAGGTGTCACAGTGATGACTAGGAGATAGGGTTAGAATTATGGGATAGGGGTTGTTCTCAGGAAATGGGTTATGCATTAACGTTAGGAGAAGAGGTTAAAGTTAGGCACACGGTGAGGTTTACGTGTTAAGGGGAGAAATAGGAACAGGGTTGGGTGTTATGTTCAGGGTTAGGGTTATCTGTTAAAGGTATTGTTTATGCTTAGCGCACGGGCCCTGTCTGCATTAGGCGGGCGGGGGGAGTTTAGGGGGCTGGGATTGTACCCGGGAACCCACTCTATCATACTCTGGGTATGGGCCCGTGGGTTTCATGCAGGACACAGTGGTAGAGCCTCCTTTCACGCATGGCATGGGAGGATTGCAGGCTTTCTAAACTCTAAGAAAGCAAGAAGTCTGAGAATTAGATTTAGGGTTAGGATTCTGGTTAGGGTTAAGGATGAAGTTTAGTGTTAGGGTCAGGGCTTAGGGTTAGGGATTAGGGTTAGGGTTAAAGGTTACTCTTAGGTTTAACGGTTACACTTTGGCTTAGGGTGGAGGTTTACGGTTAGGGTTAATATGAGGGTTTAGTGTTTGGTACAGGGTTAGGGTTAAGTGTTAGGTTTAGGGTTGAAGATTAGGATTAGGGTTAGGATTAAAGGTTAGCGTGAGAGTTAACTCTTAGGGTTAAGGTTAAGAGTTAGCGTTTAGGGTTAGGGTTAGGGTTAGTTTTAGGGTTAGAGTTATGTGCTATGGTTTGTGTTAGAGGTTAGGGTTAGGTTTACTGGTCACGGTTAGGGTTACGTTTAGGGGTTAGCATTAGGGTTAAGGTTAGGGTTAGGGTTAAGGGATAGGATTAGGGTTAAGTGTTGGGCTTAGGGTTAGGGTTTAGTGTTAGGGTTAGCATTAAGGATTAGGGTTAGGGTCAGGGTTAAATGCTTGGGTGCAGGTAATGGTTAGGGTCAGGGTGAAGGTTCACGGATAGGGTTAGTGTTAAGGGATACGGATAGCTTTAGGGTTCAGGGTTAGTGTTAGCATTAGGGCTTAAGTTTAGGATTAGGCGGTAGGTTCGATTTAGGGTTAGATCTAGGCGTTAGGGTAAGGGCTAGCGTTAGGGTTAAGAGATAGGGTTAGGTTTAATGCTTAGGATTAGAGTTAGGGTTTCGGGTTAAAGTAAGTTTTAGGGGTTAGGTTTAAGGATCAAAGGTTAGGGCTATTTTTAGCTGTAGTGTTAGGGTTAGGGACAAGGGATCCCATTAGCATTAAGGGTCTTCCTTACTGTAGGTTTAAGGGTTAGGCTTAGAGTTAAAGGTTAAGGTTAGGGTCAGTGTTAAGATCTAGGGTGAGGGTTAACGGTTAGGGTAAAGGTTAAGCGTTAGGGTTAGGGATTAGTGATTAGGGTTTTTGGTTAGTGTTAGGGTTAGCGGTTAGGAGTTAGTGTTTTATGAAGGGGTATGGTTAGAATTAGGATTCGGGACAGAGTTAGGGTGAGGTATAGGGGTTAGGTTTAGGGGTTAGTTTTAGGGTAAAAGGATAGGATTAGGGTTACGGGTTGGGCTTAGGTTTAGGGTTAAAGTTTACTGCTAGGGTTAGGGATAGGGTTCAGGGTTAGCTTTAGGGGTTCTGCTTAGGGTTAGGTGTTAGGTTAGTGTCAGGGTTAGGTCTAGTGGTGAGGGTAAGGTTTAGGGTTAGCTTTAAGAGCTAGGGTTAGGTTTAATGGTTAGGATTAGGATTAGGGTTAAGGGTTAGGGTAAGGCTTAGGGGTTAGGGTGAAGGGTTAGGGTCAAGGGTTAGGGTTTTTGTTAGGCATAGCGTTGGAGTTAGAAGTAAGGGTTACTGTCAGTGTTAGGGTTGTCGGTAGGGTTACGGTTAGGATTAGCGGTTTAGAATTAGGGTTAGGGATTAGGTGTCACAGTGATGACTAGGAGATAGGGTTAGAATTATGGGATAGGGGTTGTTCTCAGGAAATGGGTTATGCATTAACGTTAGGATAAGAGGTTAAAGTTAGGCGCACGGTGAGGTTTACGTGTTAAGGGGAGAAATAGGAACAGGGTTGGGTGTTGTGTTCAGGGTTAGGGTTATCTGTTAAAGGTATTGTTTATGCTTAGCGCACGGGCCCAGTCTGCATTAGGCGGGCGCGGGGAGTTTAGAGGGCTGGGATTGTACCCGGGAACCCACTCTATCATACTCTGGGTATGGGCCCGTGGGTTTCATGGAGGACACAGTGGTAGAGCCTCCTTTCACGCATGGCATGGGAGGATTGCAGGCTTTCTAAACTCTAAGAAAGCAAGAAGTCTGAGAATAAGATTTAGGGTTAGGATTCTGGTAGAGTTAAGGATGAAGTTTAGTGTTAGGGTGAGAGCTTAGGGTTAGTGATTAGGGTTAGGGTTAAAGGTTACTCTTAGGTTTAACGGTTACCCTTTGGTTTAGGGTTGAGGTTTACGGTTAGGGTTAAGATGAGGGGTTAGGGTATGGTACAGGATTAGGGTTAAGTGTTAGGTTTAGGGTTGAAGATTAGGATTAGGGTTAGGATTAAAGGTTAGCGTGAGAGTTAACGCTTAGAGTTAAGTTAAGATTTAGGGTTTAGGGTTAGGGTTAGGGTTAGTTTTATGGTTAGAGTTATGTGCTATGGTTTGTGTTAGAGGTTAGGGTTAGGTTTACTGGTCACGGTTAGGGTTACGTTTAGGGGTTAGCATTAGGGTTAGGGTTAGGGTTAGGGTTAAAGGATAGGATTAGGGTTAATTGTTGTGCTTAGTGTTAGGGTTTAGTGTTAGGGTTAGCATTAAGGATTAGGGTTAGGGTCAGGGTTAAATGCTTGGGTGCGGGTAATTGTTAGGGTCAGTGTTAAGGTTCACCGATAGGGTTAGTGTTAAGTGTTACGGGTAGGTTTAGGGTTCAGGGTTAGTGTTAGCATTAGGGCTTAAGGTTAGGATTAGGCGGTAGGTTAGATTTAGGGTTAGATCTAGGCGTTAGGGTAAGGGCTAGCGTTAGGGTTAACAGATAGGGTTAGGTTTAATGCTTAGGATTAGGGTTAGGTTTTGGGGTTAAAGTAAGTGTTAGGGGTTAGGTTTAAGGATCCAAGGTTAGGGTTATTTTTAGCTGTAGTGTTAGGGTTAGGGATAAGGGATCCCATTAGCATTAAGGGTCTTCCTTACTGTAGGGTTAAGGGTTAGGCTTAGAGTTAAAGGTTAAGGTTAGGGTCAGTGTTAAGATTTAGGGTGAGGGTTAACGGTTAGGGTAAAGGTTAAGCGTTAGGGTTAGGGATTAGTGATTAGGGTTTTTGGGTAGTGTTAGGTTTAGCGGTTAGGAGTTAGTGTTTTATGAAGGGGTATGATTAGAATTAGGATTGGGGTTAGAGTTAGGGTGAGGTATAGGGGTTAGGTTTAGGGGTTAGTTTTAGGGTAAAAGGATAGGATTAGGGGTACGGGTTGGGCTTAGGTTTAGGGTTAAAGTTTACTGCTAGGGTTAGGGATAGGGTTCAGGGTTAGCTTTAGGGGTTCTGGTTAGTGTTAGGTGTTAGGTTAGTGTCAGGGTTAGGTCTAGTCGTGAGGGTAAGGTTTAGGGTTAGCTTTAAGAGCTAGGGTTAGGTTTAATGGTTAGGATTAGGATTAGGGTTAAGGGTTAGGGTAAGGCTTAGGGGTTAGGGTGAAGGGTTAGGGTCAAGGGTTAGGGTTCTTGTTAGGCATAGTGTTGGGGTTAGAAGTAAGGGTTACTGTCAGTGTTAGGGTTGTAGGTAGGGTTACGGTTAGGGTTAGCGGTTTAAAATTAGGGTTAGGGATTAGGTGTCACAGTGATGACTAGGAGATAGGGTTAGAATTATGGGATAGGGGTTGTTCTCAGGAAATGGGTTATGCATTAACGTTAGGATAAGAGGTTAAAGTTAGGCGCACGGTGAGGTTTACGTGTTAAGGGGAGAAATAGGAACAGGGTTGGGTGTTATGTTCAGGGTTAGGGTTATCTGTGAAAGGTATTGTTTATGCTTAGCGCACGGGCCCTGTCTGCATTAGGCGGGCGGGGCGAGTTTAGGGGGCTGGGATTGTACCCGGGAACCCACTCTATCATACTCTGGGTATGGGCCCGTGGGTTTCATGCAGGACACAGTGGTAGAGCCTCCTTTCACGCATGGCATGGGAGGATTGCAGGCTTTCTAAACTCTAAGAAAGCAAGAAGTCTGAGAATTAGATTTAGGGTTAGGATTATGGTTAGGGTTAAGGACGAAGTTTACTGTTAGGGTGAGGGCTTAGTGTTAGGGATTAGGGTTAGGGTTAAAGGTTACTCTTAGGTTTAACGGTTACACTTTGGTTTAGGCTTGAGGTTTACGGTTAGGGTTAAGATGAGGGGTTAGGGTTAGGTACAAGGTTAGGGTTAAGTGTTAGGTTTAGTGTTGAAGATTAGGATTAAGGTTAGGATTAAAGGTTAGCGTGAGAGTTAACGCTTAGGGTTAAGGTTAAGAGTTACGGTTTAGGGTTAGGTTAGGGTTAGTTTTAGAGTTAGAGTTATGTGCTATGGTTTGTGTTAGAGGTTAGGGTTAGGTTTACTGGTGACAGTTAGGGTTAAGTTTAGGGGTTAGCATTAGGGTAAAGGTTAGGGTTAGGGTTAAGTGTTGGGCTTAGGGTTAGGATTTAGTGTTTGTGTTATCATTAAGGATTAGGGTTAGGGTCAGGGTTAAATGCTTGGGTGCGGGTAATGGTTAGGGTCAGGGTTAAGGTTCACGGATAGGGTTAGTGTTAATGGTTACGGGTAGGTTTAGGGTTCAGGGTTAGAGTTAGCATTAGGACTTAAGGTTAGGATTAGGCGGTAGGTTAGATTTAGGGTTAGATCTAGGCGTTAGGGTAAGGGCTAGCGATAGGGTTAAGAGATAGGGTTAGGTTTAATACTTAGGATTAGGGTTAGCGTTTGGGGTTAAAGTAAGTGTGAGGGGTTAGGTTTAAGGATCCAAGGTTAGGGTTATTTTTAGCTGTAGTGTTAGGGTTAGGGATAAGGGATCCCATTAGCATTAAGGGTCTTCCTTACTGTAGGGTTAAGGGTTAGGCTTATAGTTAAAGGTTAAGGTTAGGGTCAGTGTTAAGATTTAGGGTGAGGGTTAACGGTTAGGGTTAAGGTTAAGCGTTAGGGTTAGGGATTAGTGATTAGGGTTTTTGGTTAGTGTTAGGGTTAGCGGTTAGGAGTTAGTGTTCTATGAAGGAGTATGATTAGAATTAGGATTGGGGTTAGAGTTAGGGTGAGGTATAGGGGTTAGGTTTAGGGGTTAGTTTTAGGGTAAAAGGATAGGATTAGGGTTACGGGTTGGGCTTAGGTTTAGGGTTAAAGTTTACTGCTAGCGTTAGGGATAGGGTTCAGGGTTAGCTTTAGGGGTTCTGGTTAGGGTTAGGTGTTAGGTTAGTGTCAGGGTTAGGTCTAGTCGTGAGGGTAAGGTTTAGGGTTAGCTTTAAGAGCTAGGGTTAGGTTTAATGGTTAGGATTAGGATTAGGGTTAAGGGTTAGGGTAAGGCTTAGGGGTTAGGGTGAAGGGTTAGGGTCAAGGGTTAGGGTTTTTGTTAGGCATAGCGTTGGGGTTAGAAGTAAGGGTTACTGTCAGTGTTAGGGTTGTAGGTAGGGTTACGGTTAGGGTTAGCGGTTTAGAATTAGGGTTAGGGATTAGGTGTCACAGTGATCACTAGGAGATAGGGTTAGAATTATGGGATAGGGGTTGTTCTCAGGAAATGGGTTATGCATTAACGTTAGGATAAGAGGTTAAAGTTAGGCGCACGGTGAGGTTTACGTGTTAAGGGGAGAAATAGGAACAGGGTTGGGTGTTATGTTCAGGGTTAGGGTTATCTGTTAAAGGTATTGTTTATGCTTAGCGCACGGGCCCTGTCTGCATTAGGCGGGCGGGGGGAGTTTAGGGGGCTGGGATTGTACCCGGGAACCCACTCTATCATACTCTGGGTATGGGCCCGTGGGTTTCATGCAGGACACAGTGGTAGATCCTCCTTTGACGCATGGCATGGGAGGATTGCAGGCTTTCTAAACTCTAAGAAAGCAAGAAGTCTGAGAATTAGATTTAGGGTTAGGATTATGGTTAGGGTTAAGGATGAAGTTTAGTGTTAGGGTGAGGGCTTAGGGTTAGGGATTAGGGTTAGGGTTAAAGGTTACTCTTAAGTTTAACGGTTACACTTTGGTTTCGGGTTGAGGTTTACGGTTAGGGTTAAGATGAGGGGTTAGGCTTAGGTACAGGGTTAGGGTTAAGTGTTAGGTTTAGGGTTGAAGATTAGGATTAGGGTTAGGATTAAAGGTTAGCGTGAGAGTTAACGCTTAGGGTTAAGGTTAAGAGTTAGGGGTTAGGGTTAGGGTTGGGTTTCGTTTTAGGGTTAGAGTTATGTGCTATGGTTTGTGTTAGAGTTTAGGGTTAGGTTTACTGGTGACGGTTAGGGTTACGTTTAGGGGTTAGCATTAGGGTTAGGGTTAGGGTTAAGGGATAGGATTAGGGTTAAGTGTTGGGCTTAGGGTTAGGGTTTAGTGTTAGGGTTATCATTAAGGATTAGGGGTAGGGTCAGGGTTAAATGCTTGGGTGCTGTAAAGGTTAGGGTCAGGGTTAAGGTTCACGGATAGGGTTAGTGTTAAGGGTTACGGGTAGGTTTAGGGTTCAGGGCTAGTGTTAGCATTAGGGCTTATGGTTAGGATTAGGCGGTAGGTTAGATTTAGGGTTAGATCTAGGCGTTAGGGTAAGGGCTAGCGTTAGGGTTAAGAGATAGGGTTAGGTTTAATGCTTAGGATTAGGGTTAGGGTTTGGGGTTAAAGTA